>NW_027513739.1:95283-145229 GCF_048772815.1 Callospermophilus lateralis
TTGGTGATACTTGGTGGTAATGATCAGTACACAAATCCCACTTGGCTCACCAAATTTTTTTCTTCTAGGTTGATGCGTTCGTGTACAGAGGCTGTTTTATAGTTAGGTTTCCCTCTGTTCTCTCTTATAGATAGATGAATTTGGAACTCTAAATCCAACATGGTTTGTAGTAGCTCTTGAAACTTGAAAAATAAAGGAGTTCTCAGTTTTGTCTCTATGGTTTGTTTAATCTTCAAGGAGCCGTAGCACAGACTGTGGAAAAGCACTGTCATTGAGATTAGTTGCCAAGCTTCTAAGAACTAACGAGTTCCGAAATACCAGCAAATATTTCTTCACCAATCTTGATGATACTTGGTGGTAATGATCAGTACACAAATCCCACTTGGCTCACCAAATTTTGTTCTTCTCGGTTGAAGCATTTGTCTACAGAGGCAGTTTTATATTTAGGTTTCACTCTGTTCTCTCCTATATAGCTGGATGAATTTGGAACTCTAAGTCCAACATGTTTGTAGTAGCTCTTTGAAACTTGACAAAATGAAGGAGTTCTCAGTTTTGTCTCTATGGTTTGTTTAATCTTCAAAGGAGCCCTAGGCACAGACTGTGGAAAAGAACTTTCATTGAGAGGGGTTGCCAAACTTCTAAGAAATAACGAGTTTTCCGAAATACCAGCAAATGTTTTTTCACCCAATCTTGATGATACTTGTTGCTAATGATCAGTACACAAATCGCACTTGCAGACCAAATTTTGTTCTTCTAGGTTGAAGCATTCTTGTACAGTAGCAGTTTTATATTTAGGTTTTCCTCTGTTCTCTCCTATATAGATAGATGAATTTGGAAATCTAAAGCCAACATGGTTTGCAGTAGCTCTTTGAAACTTGACAAAATAAAGGAGTTCTCAGTTTTGTCTCTATGGTTTGTTTCCTCTTCAAGAAGCCCTAGGCACAGACTGTGGAAAAGCACTTTCATTGAGAGGGTTGCCAAGCTTCTAAGAAATTACGAGTTTCCGAAATACCAGCAAATATTTTTTCACCCAAACTTGATGATACTTGGTGGTAATGATCAGTACACAAATCCCACTTGGCTCACCAAATTTTGTTCTTCTAGGTTGAAGAGTTCGTCTACAGTAGCAGTTTTTATATTTAGGTTTCCCTCTGTTCTCTCTTATAGATAGATGAATTTGGAACTCTAAATCCAAAATGGTTTGTAGTAGCTCTTGAAACTTGAAAAAATAAAGGAGTTCTCAGTTTTGTCTCTATGGTTTGTTTAATCTTCAAGGAGCCCTAGGCACAGACTGTGGAAAAGCACTTTCATTGAGAGGAGTTGCCAAGCTTCTAAGAAATAAGGAGTTTCCGAAATACCAGCAAATATTTTTTCACCCAATCTTGATGATACTTGGTGGTAATGATCAGTACACAAATCCCACTTGGCTCACCAAATTTTGTTCTTCTAGGTTGAAGCGTTTGTCTACAGTAGCAGTTTTTATATTTAGGTTTCACTCTGTTCTCTCATATATAGATAAATGAATTTGGAACTCTAAATCCAACATGGTTTGTAGTAGCTCTATGAAACGTGACAAAATAAAGAAGTTCTCAGTTTTGTCTCTATGGTTTGTTTCCTTTTCAATTAGCCCTAGGCACAGACTGTGGAAAAGCACTTTCATTGAGAGGGGTTGCCAAGCTTCTAAGAAATAACGATTTTCCGAAATACCAGCAAATATTTTTCACCCAATCTTGATGATACTTGTTGCTTATGATCAGTAAACAAATCCCACTTGGCTCACCAAATTTGTTCTTCTAGGTTGAAGCTTTCGTCTACAGTAGCAGTTTTTATATTTAGGTTTCCCTCTCTTCTCTCCTATATATATAGATGAATTTGGATCTCTAAATCCAACATGGTTTGTAGTAGCTGTTTGAAACTTCACACAATAAAGGAGTTCTCAGTTTTGTCTCTATGGTTTGTTTCCTCTTCAAGTAGCCATAGGCACAGATCGTGGAAAGCACTTTCATTGAGAGGAGTTGCCAAGCTTCTAAGAAATAACGAGTTTCAAAAATACCAGCAAATATTTTTTCACCCAATCTTGATGATACTTGTAGGTAATTATCAGTACACCAATCCACTTGGCTCACAAAATTTTGTTCTTCTAGGTTGATGCGTTCGTGTACAGTAGCAGTTTTTATATTTAGGTTTTCCTCTGTTCTCTAATATAGAAAGATGAATTTGGAACTCTAAATCCAACATGGTTTGTAGTAGCTCTTGAAAATTGAAAAAATAAAGGAGTTCTCAGTTTTGTCTCTATGCTTTGTTTAATCTTCAAGGAGCCCTAGGCACAGACTGAGGAAAAGAACTTTCATTGAGAGGAGTTGCCTAGCTTCTAAGAAATAACGAGTTTCCAAAATACCAGCAAATATTTTTTCACCCAATCTTGATGATACTTGTAGGTACTGATCAGTACACAAATACCACTTGGCTCACCAAATTTTGTTCTTCTAGGTTGAAGCGTTCGTGTACAATAGCAGTTTTTAGAGTTAGGTTTCCCTCTGTTCTCTCATATATAGATAGATGAATTTGGAACTCTAAATTCAACATGATTTGTAGTAGCTCTTTGAAACTCGATAAAATAAAGGAGTTCTCAGTTTTGTCTCTATGGTTTGTTTCTCTTCAAGTAGCCGTCGGCACAGACTGTGGAAAAGCACTTTCATTGAGATTAGTTGCCAAGCTTCTAAGAACTAACGAGTTTCCGAAATACCAGCAAATATTTTTTCACCCAATCTTGATGATACTTGGTGGTAATGATCAGTACACAAATCCCACTGGGCTCACCACATTTTGATCTTCTAGTTGAAGCATCGTCTACAGTAGCAGTTTTTATATTTAGGTTTCCCTCTGTTCTCACCTATATAGATAGATGAATTTGGAACTCTAAATAAAACATGGTTTATAGTAGCTCTTTGAAACTTGACAAAATAAAGGAGTTCTCAGTTTTGTCTCTATGGTTTGTTTAATCTTCAAGGAGCCCTAGGCACAGACTGTGGAAAAGAAATTTCATTTGAGAGGGGTTGCCAAACTTCTAAGAAATAACGAGTTTCCGAAATACCAGCAAATGTTTTTCACCCAATCTTGATGATACTTGTTGCTAATGATCAGTACACAAATCCCACTTGGCTGACCAAATTTTGTTCTTCTGGTTGAAGCGTTCGTCTACATTACCAGTTTTATATTTAGGTTTTCCTCTGTTCTCTCCTATATAGATAGATGAATTTGGAAATCTAAATCCAACATGGTTTGTAGTAGCTCTTTGAAACTTGACAAAATAAATGAGTTCTCAGTTTTGTCTCTGTGGTTTGTTTAATCTTCAAGGAGCCCTAGGCACACACTGTGGAAAACCAATTTCATTGAGAGGAGTTGCCAAGCTTCTAAGAACTAACGAGTTTCCGAAATACCAGCAAATATTTTTCACCCAATCTTGATGATACTTGGTGGTAATGATCAGTACACAAATCCCACTTGGCTCACCAAATTTTGTTCTTCTAGGTTGAAGCGTTTGTCTACAGTAGCAGTTTTTATAGTTAGGTTTCACTCTGTTCTCTCATATATAGATAGATGAATTTGGAACTCTAAATGCAACATATTTTGTAGTAGCTCTATGAAACATGACAAAATAAAGGAGTTCTCAGTTTTTTCTCTATGGTTTGTTTCCTTTTCAATTAGCCCTAGGCACAGCCTGTGGAAAAGCACTTTCATGAGAGGGGTTGCAAAACTTCTAAGAAATAACGAGTTTCCGAAATACCAGCAAATATTTTTCACCCAATCTTGATGATACTTGTTGCGTATGATCAGTACACAAATCCCACTTGGCTCACCAAATTTGTTCTTCTAGGTTGAAGCGTTCGTCTACAGTAGCAGTTTTTATATTTAGGTTTCCCTCTGTTCTCTCCTATATAGATCGATGAATTTGGAACTCTAAATCCAACATGGTTTGTAGTAGCTGTTTGAAACTTGACAAAATAAAGGAGTTCTCAGTTTTGTCTCTATGGTTTGTTTCCTCTTCAAGTAGCCATAGGCAAAGAGTGTGGAAAGCACTTTCATTGAGATGGGTTGCAAAGCTTCTAAGAAATAACGAGTTTTCGAAATACCAGCAAATATTTTTTCACCCAATCTTGATAATACTTGGTGGTAATGATCAGTACACAATCCTACTTGGCTCACCAAATTTTGTTCTTCTAGGTTGAGCGTTCGTCTACAGTAGCAGTTTTTATATTTAGGTTTCCCTCTGTTCTCTCCTATATAGATAGATGAATTTGGAACTCTAAATCCAACATGGTTTAGAATAGCTCTTTGAAACTTGACAAAATAAAGGAGTTCTCAGTTTTGTCTCTATGGTTTGTTTCCTCTTCAAGTAGCCCTAGGAACACACTGTGGAAAAGCACTTTAATTGAGAGGAGTTGCCAAGCTTCTAAGAATTAACGAGTTTCCGAAATATCAGCAAATATTTATCACCCCATCTTGATGATTCTTGTTGCTAATGATTCAGTACACAAATCCCACTTAGCTCAACAAATTTTGCTCTTCCAGGTTGAAGCGTTCGTCTACAGTAGCAGTTTTTATATTTAGGTTTCCCTCTGTTCTCTCCTATATAGATATATGAATTTGGAACTCTAAATCCAACATGGTTTGTAGTAGCTCTTTGAAACTTGATAAAATAAAAAAGTTCTCAGTTTTGTCTTTATGGTTTGTTTCCTCTTCAAGTAGTCCTAGGCACAGACTGTGGAAAGCACTTTCACTGAGATTGGTTGCCAAGCTTCTATGAAATAACGAGTTTCCAAAATACCAGCAAATATTTTTTCACCCAATCGTGATGATACTTGGTGGTAATGATCAGTACACAAATCCCACTTGGCTCACCAAATTTTGTTCTTCTAGGTTGATGCGTTCGTGTACAGAGGCAGTTTTATAGTTAGGTTTCCCTCTGTTCTCTCTTATAGATAGATGAATTTGGAACTCTAAATCCAACATGGTTTGTAGTAGCTCTTGAAACTTGAAAAAATAAAGGAGTTCTCAGTTTTGTCTCTATGGTTTGTTTAATCTTCAAGGAGCCGTAGGCACAGACTGTGGAAAAGCACTGTCATTGAGATTAGTTGCCAAGCTTCTAAGAACTAACGAGTTTCCGAAATACCAGCAAATATTTCTTCACCCAATCTTGATGATACTTGGTGGTAATGATCAGAACACAAATCCCACTTGGCTCACCAAATTTTGTTCTTCTGGGTTGAAGCATTTGTCTACAGAGGCAGTTTTTATATTTAGGTTTCACTCTGTTCTCTCCTATATAGCTGGATGAATTTGGAACTCTAAGTCCAACATGGTTTGTAGTAGCTCTTTGAAACTTGACAAAATGAAGGAGTTCTCAGTTTTGTCTCTATGGTTTGTTTAATCTTCAAGGAGCCCTAGGCACAGACTGTGGAAAAGAACTTTCATTGAGAGGGGTTGCCAAACTTCTAAGAAATAACGAGTTTCCGAAATACCAGCAAATGTTTTTTCACCCAATCTTGATGATACTTGTTGCTAATGATCAGTACACAAATCGCACTTGGCTGACCAAATTTTGTTCTTCTAGGTTGAAGCATTCTTCTACAGTAGCAGTTTTATATTTAGGTTTTCCTCTGTTCTCTCCTATATAGATAGATGAATTTGGAAATCTAAATCCAACATGGTTTGCAGTAGCTCTTTGAAACTTGACAAAATAAAGGAGTTCTCAGTTTTGTCTCTATGGTTTGTTTCCTCTTCAAGAAGCCCTAGGCACAGACTGTGGAAAAGCACTTTCATTGAAAGGGGTTGCCAATCTTCTAAGAAATTACGAGTTTCCGAAATACCAGCAAATATTTTTTCACCCAAACTTGATGATACTTGGTGGTAATGATCAGTACACAAATCCCACTTGGCTCACCAAATTTTGTTCTTCTAGGTTGAAGAGTTCGTCTACAGTAGCAGTTTTTATATTTAGGTTTCCCTCTGTTCTCTCTTATAGATAGATGAATTTGGAACTCTAAATCCAAAATGGTTTGTAGTAGCTCTTGAAACTTGAAAAAATAAAGGAGTTCTCAGTTTTGTCTCTATGGTTTGTTTAATCTTCAAGGAGCCCTAGGCACAGACTGTGGAAAAGAAATTTCATTGAGAGGGGTTTGCAAACTTCTAAGAAATAACGAGTTTCCGAAATACCAGCAAATGTTTTTTCACCCAATCTTGATGATACTTGTTGCTAATGATCAGTACACTTATCCCACTTGGCGCAACAAATTTTGTTCTTCTAGGTTGAAGCGTTCGTCTACAGTAGCAGTTTTATATTTAGGTTTTCCTCTGTTCTCTCCTATATAGATAGATGAATTTGGAAATCTAAATCCAACATGGTTTGTAGTAGCTCTTTGAAACTTGACAAAATAAAGGTGTTCTCAGTTTTGTCTCTATGGTTTGTTTCCTCTTCACGTAGCCCTACGCACAGACTGTGGAAAAGCACTTTCATTGAAAGGGGTTGCCAAGCTTCTAAGCAATAACGAGTTTCCGAAATACTAGCAAATATTTTTTCACTCAAACTTGATGATACTTGGTGGTAATGATCAGTACACAAATCCCACTTGGCTCACCAAATTTTGTTCTAGGTTGAAGCGTTCGTCTACAGTAGCAGTTTGATATTTAGGTTTTCCTCTGTTCTCTCCTATATAGATAGATGATTTTGGAACTCTAAATCCAACATGGTTTGTAGTAGCTCTTTGAAACTTGAAAAAATAAAGGAGTTCTCAGTTTTGTCTCTATGGTTTGTTTAATCTTCAAGGAGCCCTAGGCACAGACTGTGGAAAAGCACTTTCATTGAGAGGAGTTGCCAAGCTTCTAAGAATTAACGAGTTTCCGAAATACCAGCAAATATTTTTTCACCCAATCTTGATGATACTTGGTGGTAATGATCAGTACACAAATCACACTTGGCTCACCAAATTTTGTTCTTCAAGGTTGAAGTGTTCGTCTACAGTAGCAGTTTTTATATTTAGGTTTCCCTCTCTTCTCTCCTATATAGATCGATGAATTTGGAACACTAAATCCAACATGGTTTGTAGTAGCTGTTTGAAACATGACAAAATAAAGGAGTTTTCACTTTTGTCTCTATGGTTTGTTTCCTCTTCAAGTAGCCATTGGCACAGAGTGTGGAAAGCACTTTCATTGAGATGGGTTGCCAAGCTTCTAAGAAATAACGAGTTTTCGAAATACCAGCAAATATTTTTTCACCCAAACTTGATGATACTTGGTGGTAATGATCAGTACACAAATCCCACTTGGCTCACCAAATTTTGTTCTTCTAGTTTGAAGCTTTCATCTACAATAGCAGTTTTTATATTTAGTTTCCCTCTGTTCTCTCCTATATAGATAGATGAATTTGGAACTCTAAATCCAACATGGTTTGTAATAGCTCTTTGAAACTTGATAAAATAAAAAAGTTCTCCGTTTTGTCTCTATGTTTTGTTTCCTCTTCAAGTAGTAGTAGGCACAGACTGTGGAAAGCACTTTCAATGAGATGGGTTGCCAAGCTTCTAAGAAATAACGAGTTTCCGAAATAACAGCAAATATTTTTCACCCAATCTTGATGATACTTGGTGGTAATGATCAGTACACAAATCCCACTTGGCTCACCAAATTTTGTTCTTCTAGGTTGATGCGTTCGTCTACTGTAGCAGTTTTTATACTTAGGTATCCCTCTGTTCTCTCATATATAGAGAGATGAATTTGGAACTCTAAATCCAACATGGTTTCTAGTAGCTCTTCGAAACTTGAAAAAATAAAGGTGTTCTCAGATTTTTCTCTATGGTTTGTTTCCTCTTCAAGTAGCCCTAGGCACAGACTGTGGAAAAGCACTTTCATTGAGAGGGGTTGCCAAGCTTCTAAGAAATAACGAGTTTCCAAAATACCAGCAAATATTTTTTACCCAATCGTGATGATACTTGGTGGTAATGATCAGTACACAAATCCCACTTGGCTCACCAAATTTTGTTCTTCTAGGTTGAAGAGTTCGTCTACAGTAGCAGTTTTTATATTTAGGTTTCCCTCTGTTCTCTCCTATATAGATAGATGATTTTGGAACTCTAAATCCAACATGGTTTGTAGTAGCTCTTTGAAACTTGACAAAATGAAGGAGTTCTCAGGTTTGTCTCTATGGTTTGCGTCCTCTTCAAGTAGCCCTAGGCACAGACTGTGGAAATGTACTTTCATTGAGATGGGTTGAGAAGCTTCTAAGAAATAACGAGTTTCCGAAATACCAGCAAATATTTTTTTCACCCAAACTTGATGATACTTGGCGGTAATGATCAGTACACAAATCCCACTTGGCTCACCAAATTTTGTTCTTCTAGTTTGAGGCTTTCGTCTACAGTAGCAGTTTTTATATTTAGTTTCCATCTGTTCTCTCCTATATTGATAGATGATTGGAACTCTAAATCCAACATGCTTTGTAGTAGCACTTTGAAACTTGACAAAATGAAGGAGTTCTCAGTTTTGGCTCTATGGTTTGTTTCCTTTTCAATTAGCCCTAGGCACAGACTGTGGAAAAGCACTTTCATTGAGAGGAGTTGCCAAGCTTCTAAGAAATAACGAGTTTCCGAAATACCAGCAAATATTTTTTCACCCAATCTTGATGATACTTGTTGCTTATGATCAGTACACAAATCCCACTTGGCTCACCAAATTTTGTTCTTCTTGGTTGAAGCGTTCGTCTACAGTAGCAGTTTTTATATTTAGGTTTCCCTCTGTTCTCTCCTATATAGATAGATGAATTTGGAACTCTAAATCCAACATGGTTTGTAGTAGCTCTTTGAAACTTGACAAAATAAAGGAGTTCTCAGTTTTGTCTCTATGGTTTGTTTCCTCTTCAAGTAGCCCTAGGCACAGACTGTGGAAAAGCACTTTCATTGAGAGGGGTTGCCAAGCTTCTAATATAACGAGTTTCCGAAATACCAGCAAATATTTTTTCACGCAAACTTGATGATACTTGGTGGTAATGATCAGGACACAAATCCCACTTGGCTCACCAAATTTTGTTCTTCTACTTTGAAGCTTTCGTCTACAGTAGCAGTTTTTATAATTAGGTTTCCCTCTGTTCTCTCCTATATAGATCGATGAATTTGGAACTCTAAATCCAACATGGTTTGTAGTAGCTCTTTGAAACTCGATAAAATAAAGGAGTTCTCAGTTTTGTCTCTATGGTTTGTTTCCTCTTCCAGTAGCCCTAGGCACAGACTGTGGAAAAGCACTTTCATTGAGAGGGGTTGCCAAGCTTCTAAGAAATAACGATTTTCCGAAATACCAGCAAATATTTTTTACCCAATCTTGATGATACTTGGTGGTAATGATCAGTACACAAATCCCACTTAGCTCAACAAATTTTCTTCTTCTCAGCTGAAATGTTCGTCTATAGTAGCAGTTTTTATATTTAGGTTTCCCTCTTTTCTCTCCTATATAGATAGATGAATTTGGAACTCTAAATCCAACATGGTTTGTAGTAGCTCTTTGAAACTTGAAAAAATAAAGGAGTTCTCAGTTTTGTCTCTATGGTTTGTTTCCTCTTCCAGTAGCCCTAGGCACAGACTGTGGAAAAGCACTTTCATTGAGAGGGGTTGCCAAGCTTCTAAGAAATAACGATTTTCCGAAATACCAGCAAATATTTTTTACCCAATCTTGATGATACTTGGTGGTAATGATCAGTACACAAATCCCACATGACTCTCCAAATTTTGTTCTTCAGGTTGAAGCGTTCGTCTACAGTAGCAGTTTTTATATTTAGGTTTCCCTCTGTTCTCTCCTATAAAGATAATTGATTTTGGAACTCTAAATCCAACATGGTTTGTAGTAGCTCTTTGAAACTTTACAAAATGAAGGAGTTCTCAGTTTTGTCTCTATGGTTTGTTTCCTCTTCAAGTAGCCCTAGGCACAGACTGTGGAAATGTACTTTCATTGTGATGGGTTGAGAAGCTTCTAAGAAATAACGAGTTTCCGAAATACCAGCAAATATTTTTTCAAACAAACTTGATGATACTTGGTGGTAACGATCAGTACACAAATCCCACTTGGCTCACCAAATTTTGTTCTTCTATTTTGAAGCTTTCATCTACAGTAGCAGTTTTTATATTTAGTTTCCCTCTGTTCTCTCCTATATAGATAGATGAATTTGGAACTCTAAATCCAACATGGTTTGTAGTAGCTCTTTGAAACTTGATAAAATAAAAAAGTTCTCAGTTTTGTCTCTATGGTTTGTTTCCTCTTCAAGTAGTCCTAGGCACAGACTGTGGAAAGCACATTCACTGAGATGGGTTGCCAAGCTTCTAAGAATTAACGAGTTTCCGAAATACCAGCAAATATTTTTTCACAAAATCTTGATGATACTTGGTGGTAATGATCAGTACACAAATCCCAATTGGCTCACCAAATTTTGTTCTTCTAGGTTGAAGCGTTCGTCTACAATAGCAGTTTTTATAGTTAGGTTTCCGTCTGTTCTCTCCTATATAGATAGATGAATTTGGAACTCTACATCCAATATGGTTTGTAGTAGCTCTTTGAAACTTGATAAAATAAAGGAGTTCTCAGTTTTGTCTCTATGGTTTGTTTCCTCTTCAAGTAGCCCTAGGCACAGACTGTGGAAAAGCACTTTCATTGAGAGGGGTTCCCATGCTTCTAAGAAATTACGAGTTTCCGAAATACCAGCAAATATTTTTTCACCCAATCTTGATGATACTTGGTGGTAATGATCAGTACACAAATCCCACTTGGCTCACCAAATTTTGTTCTTCTAGGTTGAAGCGTTCGTCTACAGAAGCAGTTTTTATATTTAGGTTTCACTCTGTTCTCTCATATATAGATAGATGAATTTGGAACTCTAAATCAAACATGGTTTGTAGTAGCTCTTTGAAACTTGACAAAATAAAGGAGTTCTCAGTTTGTCTCTATGGTTTTTTTCCTCTTCAATAAGCCCTAGTCACAGACTGTTGAAAAGCACTTTCATTGAGAGGGGTTGCCAAGCTTCTAAGAAATAAGGAGTTTCCGAAATACCAGCAAACAATTTTTCACTAAATCTTGATGATACTTGTTGCTAATGATCAGTGCACAAATCCCACTTGGCTCACCAAATTTTGTTCTTCTAGGTTGAAGCGTTCGTCTACAGTAGCAGTTTTTATATTTAGGTTTCCCTCTGTTCTCTCCTATATAGATAGATGATTTTGGAACTCTAAATCCAACATGGTTTGTAGTAGCTCTTTGAAACTTGACAAAATGAAGGAGTTCTCAGTTTTGTCTCTATGGTTTGTGTCCTCTTCAAGTAGCCCTAGGCACAGACAGTGGAAATGTACTTTCATTGTGATGGGTTGAGAAGCTTCTAAGAAATAACGAGTTTCCGAAATACCAGCAAATATTTTTTCACCCAAACTTGATGATACTTGGCGGTAACGATCAGTACACAAATCCCACTTGGCTCACCAAATTTTGTTCTTCTAGTTTGAAGCTTTCATCTACAGTAGCAGTTTTTATTTTTAGTTTCCATCTGTTCTCTCCTATATAGATAGATGAATTTGGAACTCTAAATCCAACATGGTTTGTAGTAGCTCTTTGAAACTTCATAAAATAAAAAAGTTCTCAGTTTTGTCTCTATGGTTTGTTTCCTTTTCAATTAGCCCTAGGCACAGACTGTGGAAAGCACTTTCATTGAGAGGGGTTGCTAAGCTTCTAAGAAATAACGAGTTTCCGAAATAACAGCAAATATTTTTTCACAAAATCTTGATGATACTTGGTGGTAATGATCAGTACACAAATCCCACTTCGCTCACCAAATTTTGTTCTTCTAGGTTGAAGCGTTCGTCTACAATAGCAGTTTTTATAGTTAGGTTTCCCTCTGTTCTCTCCTATATAGATAGATGAATTTGGAACTCTAAATCCAATATGGTTTGTAGTAGCTCTTTGAAACTTGATAAAATAAAGGAGTTCTCAGTTTTGTCTCTATGGTTTGTTTCCTCTTCAAGTAGCCCTAGGCACAGACTGTGGAAAAGCACTTTCATTGAGAGGGGTTGCCATGCTTCTAAGAAATTACGAGTTTCCGAAATACCAGCAAATATTTTTTCACCCAATCTTGATGATACTTGGTGGTAATGATCAGGACACAAATCCTACTTGGCTCACAAAATTTTGTTCTTCTAGGTTGAAGCGTTCGTCTACAGTAGCAGTTTTTATATTTAGGTTTCACTCTGTTCTCTCATATATAGATAGATGAATTTGGAACTCTAAATCAAACATGGTTTGTAGTAGCTCTTTGAAACTTGACAAAATAAAGGAGTTCTCAGTTTTGTCTCTATGGTTTGTTTCCTCTTAAAGTAGCCCTAGGCACAGACTGTGGAATGCACTTTCATTGAGATGGTTTGCCAAGCTTCTAAGAAATAACGAGTTTCCGAAATACCAGCAAATATTTTTTCACCCAAACTTGATGATACTTGGCGGTAATGATCAGTACACAAATCCCACTTGGCTCACCAAATTTTGTTCTTCTAGTTTGAGGCTTTCGTCTACAGTAGCAGTTTTTATATTTAGTTTCCATCTGTTCTCTCCTATATTGATAGATGAATTTGGAACTCTAAATCCAACATGCTTTGTAGTAGCACTTTGAAACTTGACAAAATAAAGGAGTTCTCAGTTTTGGCTCTATGGTTTGTTTCCTTTTCAATTAGCCCTAGGCACAGACTGTGGAAAAGCACTTTCATTGAGAGGGGTTGCCAAGCTTCTAAGAAATAACGAGTTTCCGAAATACCAGCAAATATTTTTTCACCAAATCTTGATGATACTTGTTGCTTATGATCAGTACACAAATCCCACTTGGCTCACCAAATTTTGTTCTTCTAGGTTGAAGCGTTCGTCTACAATAGCAGTTTTTATATTTAGGTTTCCCTCTGTTCTCTCCTATATAGATAGATGAATTTGGAACTCTAAATCCAACATGGTTTGTTGTAGCTCTTTGAAACTTGACAAAATAAAGGAGTTCTCAGTTTTGTCTCTATGGTTTGTTTCCTCTTCAAGTAGCCCTAGGCACAGACTGTGGAAAAGCACTTTCATTGAGAGGGGTTGCCAAGCTTCTAAGAATTAACAAGTTTCCGAAATACCAGCAAATATTTTTTCACCCAATCTTGATGATACTTGTTGCTAATGATTCAGTACACTAATCCCACTTAGCTCAACAAATTTTGTTCTTCTAGTTTGAAGCGTTCGTTTACAGTAGCAGTTTTTATATTTAGGTTTCCCTCTGTTCTCTCCTATTTAGATAGATGAATTTGTAACTCTTAATCCAAATGGTTTGTAGTAGCTGTTTGAAACTTGACAAAATAAAGGAGTTCTCAGTTTTGTCTCTATGGTTTGTTTCCTCTTCAAGTAGCCCTAGGCACAGACTGTGGAAATGTACTTTCATTGAGATGGGTTGAGAAGCTTCTAAGATATAACGAGTTTCCGAAATACCAGCAAATATTTTTTCACGCAAACTTGATGATACTTGGTGGTAATGATCAGGACACAAATCCCACTTGGCTCACCAAATTTGTTCTTCTACTTTGAAGCTTTCGTCTACAGTAGCAGTTTTTATATTTAGGTTTCCCTCTGTTCTCTCCTATATAGATAGATGAATTTGGAACTCTAAATCCAACATGGTTTGTAGTAGCTCTTTGAAACTCGATAAAATAAAGGAGTTCTCAGTTTTGTCTCTATGGTTTGTTTCCTCTTCAAGTTGCCGTAGGCACAGACTGTGGAAAAACACTTTCATTGAGAGGGGTTGCCAAGCTTCTAAGAAATTACGAGTTTCCGAAATAAAAGCAAATATTTTTTCACCCAATCTTGATGATAATTGGTGGTAATGATCAGCACACAAATGCCACTTGGCTCACCAAATTTTGTTCTTCTAAGTTGAAGCGTTCGTTTACAGTAGCAGTTTTTATATTTAGGTTTCCCTCTGTTCTCTCCTATTTAGGTAGATGAATTTGGAACTCTAAATCCAACATGGTTTGTAGTAGCTCTTTGAAACTTGACAAAATAAAGGAGTTCTCAGTTTTGTCTCTATGGTTTGTTTAATCTTCAAGGAGCCCTAGGCACAGACTGTGGAAAAGAAATTTCATTGAGAGGGGTTGCCAAACTTCTAAGAAATAACGAGTTTCCGAAATACCATCAAATGTTTTTTCACATAATCTTGATGATACTTGTTGCTAATGGTCAGTACACAAATCCCACTTGGCTCATCAAATTTTATTCTTCTAGATTGAAGCGTTCGTCTACAGTAGCAGTTTTAAATTTAGGTTTTCCTCTGTTCTCTCCTATATAGATAGATGAATTTGGAAATCTAAATCCAACATGGTTTGTAGTAGCTCTTTGAAACTTGACAAAATAAAGGAGTTCTCAGTTTTGTCTCTATGGTTTGTTTCCTCTTCAAGTAGCCCTAGGCACATACTGAGGAAAAGCACTTTCATTGAGAGGGGTTGCCAAGCTTCTAAGCAATAACGAGTTTCCGAAATACCAGCAAATATTTTTTCACCAAAACTTGATGATACTTGGTGGTAATGATCAGTACACAAATCCCACTTGGCTCAACAAATTTTGTTCTTCTAGGTTGAAGCGTTTGTCTACAGTAGCAGTTTTTATATTTAGGTTTCACTCTGTTCTCTCATATATAGATAGATGAATTTGGAACTCTAAATCCAACATGGTTTGTAGTAGCTCTATGAAACTTGACAAAATAAAGGAGTTCTCAGTTTTGTCTCTATGGTTTGTTTCCTTTTCAATTAGCCCTAGGCACAGACTGTGGAAAAGCACTTTCATTGAGAGGGGTTGCCAAGCTTCTAAGAAATAACGAGTTTCTGAAATACCAGCAAATATTTTTTCACCCAATCATGATGATACTTGTTGCTTATGATCAGTACACAAATCCCACTTGGCTCACCGAATTTTGTTCTTCTAGGTTGAAGCGTTCGTCTACAGTAGCAGTTTTTATATTTAGGTTTCCCTGTCTTCTCTCCTATATAGATCAATGAATTTGGAACTCTAAATCCAACATGGTTTGTAGTAGCTCTTTGAAACTTGACAAAATAAAGGAGTTCTCAGTTTTGTCTCTATGGTTTGTTTCCTCTTCAAGTAGCCATAGGCACAGACTGTGGAAAGCACTTTCATTGAGATGGGTTGCCAAGCTTCTAAGAAATAACGAGTTTTCGAAATACCAGCAAATATTTTTTCACCCAATCTTGATGATACTTGGTGGTAATGATCAGGACACAAATCCCACTTGGCTCACCAAATTTTGTTCTTCTAGGTTGAAGCGTTCGTCTACTGTAGCAGTTTTTATAATTAGGTTTCCCTCTGTTCTCTCCTATATAAATAGATGAATTTGGAACTCTAAATCCAACATGGTTTGCAATAGCTCTTTGAAACTTGACAAAATAAAGGAGTTCTCAGTTTTGTCTCTCTGGTTTGTTTCCTCTTCAAGTAGCCCTAGGAACAGACTGTGGAAAAGCACTTTCATTGAGAGGAGTTGCCAAGCTTCTAAGAATTAACGAGTTTCCGAAATACCAGCAAATATTTTTTCACCCAATCTTGATGATACTTGTTGCTAATGATTCAGTACACAAATCCCACTTAGCTCAACAAATTTTGTTCTTCTAGGTTGAAGCGTTCGTCTACAGTAGCAGTTTTTATATTTAGGTTTCCCTCTGTTCTCTCCTATATAGATAGATGAATTTATAACTCTATATCCAACATGGTTTGTAGTAGCTCTTTGAAACTTGACAAAATAAAGGAGTTCTCAGTTTTGTCTCTATGGTTTGTTTCCTCTTCAAGTAGCCCTAGGCACAGACTGTGGAAAAGCACTTTCATTGAGAGGGGTTGCCAAGCTTCTAAGAATTAACGAGTTTCCGAAATAGCAGCAAATATTTTCTCACACAATCTTGATGATACTTGTTGCTAATGATCAGTACACAAATCCCACTTAGGTCAACAAATTTTCTTCTTCTCAGCTGAAATGTTCGTCTATAGTAGCAGTTTTTATATTTAGGTTTCCCTCTTTTCTCTCCTATATAGATAGATGAATTTGGAACTCTAAATCCAACATGGTTTGTAGTAGCTCTTTGAAACTTGAAAAAATAAAGGAGTTCTCAGTTTTGTCTCTATGGTTTGTTTCCTCTTCCAGTAGCCCTAGGCACAGACTGTGGAAAAGCACTTTCATTGAGAGGGGTTGCCAAGCTTCTAAGAAATAACGATTTTCCGAAATACCAGCAAATATTTTTTACCCAATCTTGATGATACTTGGTGGTAATGATCAGTACACAAATCCCACATGGCTCTCCAAATTCTATTCTTCTAGGTTGAAGCGTTCGTCTACAGTAGCAGTTTTTATATTTAGGTTTCCCTCTGTTCTCTCCTATATAGATAATTGATTTTGGAACTCTAAATCCAACATGGTTTGTAGTAGCTCTTTGAAACTTTACAAAATGAAGGAGTTCTCAGTTTTGTCTCTATGGTTTGTTTCCTCTTCAAGTAGCCCTAGGCACAGACTGTGGAAATGTACTTTCATTGTGATGGGTTGAGAAGCTTCTAAGAAATAACGATTTTCCGAAATACCAGCAAATATTTTTTCACCCAAACTTGATGATACTTGGTGGTAAGGATCAGTACACAAATCCCACTTGGCTCACCAAATTTTGTTCTTCTAGTTTGAAGCTTTCATCTACAGTAGCAGTTTTTATATTTAGTTTCCCTCTGTTCTCTCCTATATAAATAGATGAATTTGGAACTCTAAATCCAACATGGTTTGTAGTAGCTCTTTGAAACTTGATAAAATAAAAAAGTTCTCAGTTTTGTCTCTATGGTTTGTTTCCTCTTCAAGTAGCCCTAGGCACAGACTGTGGAAAAGCACTTTCATTGAGAGGGGTTGCCATGCTTCTAAGAAATTACGAGTTTCCGAAATACCAGCAAATATTTTTTCACCCAATCTTGATGATACTTGGTGGTAATGATCAGTACACAAATCCCACTTGGCTCACCAAATTTTGTTCTTCTAGGTTGAAGCGTTCGTCTACAGTAGCAGTTTTTATATTTAGGTTTCCCTCTCTCTCTCCTATATAGATAGATGAATTTGGAACTCTAAATCCAACATGGTTTGTAGTAGCTCTTTGAAACTTGACAAAATAAAGGAGTTCTCAGTTTTGTCTCTATGGTTAGTTTCATCTTCAAGTAGCCCTATGCACAGACTGTGGAAAGCATTTTCATTGAGATGGGTTGCCAAGCTTCTAAGAAATAACGAGTTTCCAAAATATCAGCAAATATTTTTTCACCCAATCTTGATGATACTTGGTGGTAATGATCAGTACACAAGTCACACTTGACTCACCAAATTTTGTTCTTCTAGGTTGATGCATTCGTCTACAGTTGCAGTTTTTATAGTTAGGTTTCACTCTGTTCTCTCATATATAGATAGATGAATTTGGAACTCTAAATCCAACATGGTTTGTAGTAGCTCTTTGAAACTTGACAAAATAAAGGAGTTCTCAGTTTTGTCTCTATGGTTTGTTTCCTCTTCAAGTAGCCCTAGGCACAGACTGTGGAATGCACTTTTATTGAGATGGGTTGCCAAGCTTCTAAGAAATAACGCGTTTCCAAAATATCAGCAAATATATTTTCACCCAATCTTGATGATACTTTGTGGTAATGATCAGTACACAAATCCCACTTGGCTCACCAAATTTTGTTCTTCTAGGTTGAAGCGTTCGTCTACAGTAGCAGTTTTTATATTTAGGTTTCCCTGTGTACTCTCCTATATAGATAGATGAATTTGGAACTCTAAATCCAACATGGTTTGTAGTAGCTCTTTGAAACTTGACAAAATAAAGGAGTTCTCAGTTTTGTCTCTATGGTTTGTTTCCTCTTCAAGTAGCCCTAGGCACAGACTGGGGAAAAGAACTTTCATTGAGAGGGGTTCCCAAGCTTCTAAGAAATTACAAGTTTCCGAAATACCAGCAAATATTTTTTCACCCAATCTTGATGATACTTGGTGTTAATGATCAGTACACAAATCCCAATGGCTCACCAATTTTTGTTCTTCTAGGTTGAAGCGTTTGTCTACAGTAGCAGTTTTTATATTTAGGTTTCCCGGTGTTCTCTCCTATATATATAGATGAATTTGCAACTCTAAATCCAACATGGTTTGTAGTAGCTCTTTGAAACTTGACAAAATGAAGGAGTTCTCAGTTTTGTCTCTATGTTTTGTTTCCTCTTCAAGTAGCCCTAGGTACAGACTGTGGAAAAGTACTTTCATTGAGATGGGTTGAGAAGCTTCTAAGAAATAACGAGTTTCCGATGTACCAGCAAATATTTTTCACCCAAACTTGATGATACTTGGTGGTAATGATCAGTACACAAATCCCACTTGGCTCACCAAATTTTGTTCTTCTAGTTTGAAGCATTCGTCTACAGTAGCAGTTTTTATATTTAGGTTTCCCTCTGTTCTTTCCTATATAGATAGATAAATTTGGAACTCTAAATCCAACATGGTTTGTAGTAGCTCTTTGAAACTTGATAAAATAAAAAAGTTCTCGATTTTGTCTCTATGGTTTGCTTCCTCTTCAAGTAGTCCTAGGCACAGACTGTGGAAAGCACTTTCATTGAGATGGGTTGCCAAGCATCTAAGAAATAACGAGTTTCCAAAATACCAGCAAATATTTTTTCACCCAATCTTGATGATACTTGGTGGTAATGATCAGTACACAAATCCCACGTGGCTCTCCAAATTTTGTTCTTCTAGGTTGAAGCGTTCGTCTACTTTAGCAGTTTTTATAGTTAGGTTTCCCACTGTTCTCTCCTATATAGATAGATTAATTTGGAACTCTAAATCCAACATGGTTTGTAGTAGCTCTTTGAAACTTGACAAAATAAAGGAGTTCTCAGTTTTGTCTCTATGGTTAGTTTCATCTTCAAGTAGCCCTAGGCACAGACTTGTGGAAAGCACTTTCATTGAGATGGGTTGCCAAGCTTCTAAGAAATAACGAGTTTCCAAAATATCAGCAAATATTTTTTCACCCAATCTTGATGATACTTGGTGGTAATGATCAGTACACAAATCACACTTGACTCACCAAATTTTGTTCTTCTAGGTTGATGCATTCGTCTACAGATGCAGTTTTTATAGTTAGGTTTCACTCTGTTCTCTCATATATAGATAGATGAATTGGGAACTCTAAATCCAACATGGTTTGTAGTAGCTCTTTGAAACTTGACAAAATAAAGGAGTTCTCAGTTTTGTCTCTATGGTTTGTTTCCTCTTCAAGTAGCCCTAGGCACAGACTGTGGAAAGCACTTTTATTGAGATGGGTTCCCAAGCTTCTAAGAAATAACGCGTTTCCAAAATATCAGCAAATATATTTTCACCCAATCTTGATGATACTTTGTGGTAATGATCAGAACACAAATCCCACTTGGCTCACCAAATTTTGTTCTTCTAGGTTGAAGCGTTCGTCTACAGTAGCTTTTTTTATATTTAGGTTTCCCTGTGTACTCTCCTATATAGATGGATGAATTTGGAACTCTAAATCCAACATGGTTTGTAGTATATCTTTGAAACTTGACAAATAAAGGAGTTCTCAGTTTTGGCTCTATGCTTTGTTTAATCTTAAAACAGCCCTAGGCACAGACTGTGGAAAAGCACTTTCATTGAGAGGGTTTCCAAGCTTCCAAGAAATTACAAGTTTCCGAAATACCAGCAAATATTTTTTCACCCAATCTTGATGATACTTGGTGGTAATGATCAGTACACAAATCCCAATGGCTCACCAAATTTTGTTCTTCTAAGTTGAAGCGTTTGTCTACACTAGCAGTTTTTATATTTAGGTTTCCCGGTGTTCTCTCCTATATATATAGATGTATTTGCAACTCTAAATCCAACATGGTTTGTAGAAGCTCTTTGAAAGTTGACAAAATAAAGGAGTTCTCAGTTTTGTCTCTATGGTTTGTTTCCTCTTCAAGTAGCCCTAGGCACAGACTGTGGAAAGCACTTTTATTGAGATGGGTTGCCAAGCTTCTAAGAAATAACGCGTTTCCAAAATATCAGCAAATATTTTTTCACCCATACTTGATGATACTTGGTGGTAATGATCAGTACACAAATCCTAATGGCTCACCAAATTTTGTTCTTCTAGGTTGAAGCGTTCGTCTACAGTAGCAGTTTTTATATTTAGGTTTCCGTCTGTTCTCTACTATATAGATAGATAATTTTGGAACTCTAAGTCCAGCATGGTTTGTAGTAGCTCTTTGAAACTTGATAAAATAAAAAAGTTCTCAGTTTTGTCTCTATGGTTTGTTTCCTCTTCAAGTAGTCCTAGGCACAGACTGTGGAAAGCACTTTCACTGAGATGTGTTGCCAAGCTTCTAAGAAATAACGAGTTTCCGAAATACCAGCAAATATTTTTTCACCCAATCTTGACGATACTTGGTGGTAATTATCAGTACACAAATCCCACATGCCTCACCAAATTTTGTTCTTCTAGGTTGATGCGTTCGTCTACAGTAGCAGTTTTTATAGTTAGGTTTCCCTCTGTTCTCTCATATATAGATAGATGAATTTGGAACTCTAAATCCAACATGGTTTGTAGTAGCTCCTTGAAACTTAAAAAAATAAAGGAGTTCTCAGTTTTGTCTCTATCGTTTGTTTCCTCTTCAAGTAGCCCTAGGCACAGAGTGTGGAAAAGCACTTTCATTGAGAGGGGTTGCCAAACTTCTAAGAAATAACGACTTTCGGAAATACCAGCAAATATTTTTTCACCCTATCTTGATGATACTTGGTGGTAATGATCAGTACACAAATCACACTTGGATCACCAAATTTACTTCTTCTAGGTTGAAGCGTTCGTCTACAGTAGCAGTTTTTATATTTACGTTTCACTCTGTTCTCTCATATATAGACAAATGATTTTGGAACTCTAAATCCAACATGGTTTGTAGTAGCTCTTTGAAACTTGACAAAATAAAGGAGTTCTCAGTTTAGTCTCTATGGTTTGTTTCCTCTTCAATAAGCCCTAGGCACAGACTGTTGAAAAGCACTTTCATTGAGAGGGGTTGCCAAGCTTCTAAGAAATAACGAGTTTCCGAAATACCAGCAAAAAAATTTTCACTAAATCTTGATGATACTTGTTGCTAATGATCAGTACACAAATCCCACTTGGCTCACGAAATTTTGTTCTTCTAGGTTGAAGCGTTCGTCTACAGTAGCAGTTTTTATATTTAGGTTTCCCTCTCTCTCTCCTATATAGATAGATGAATTTGGAACTCTAAATCCAACATGGTTTGTAGTAGCTCTTTGAAACTTGACAAAATAAAGGAGTTCTCAGTTTTGTCTACAGTAGCACTTTTTATAGTTAGGTTTCCCTCTGTTCTCTCATATATAGATAGATGAATTTGGAAATCTAAATCCAACATGGTTTGTAGTAGCTCCACGAAACTTGAAAAAATAAAGGAGTTCTCAGTTTTGTCTCTATGGTTTGTTTCCTCTTCAAGTAGCCCTAGGCACAGAGTGTGGAAAAGCACTTTCATTGAGAGGGGTTGCCAAGCTTCTAAGAAATATCGAGTTTCCGAAATACCAGAAATTTTTTTACCCAATCTTGATGATACTTGGTGGTAATGATCAGTACACAAATCCCCCTTGGCTCACCAAATTTTGTTCTTCTAGTTTGAAGCTTTCGTCTACAGTTGCAGTTTTTATGTTTAGTTTTCCCTCTGTTCTCTCCTATATAGATAGATGAATTTGGAACTCTAAATCCAACATGGTTTGTAGTAGCTCTTTGAAACTTGATAAAATAAAGGAGTTCTCAGTTTTGTCTCTATGGTTTGTTTCCTCTTCAAGTAGCCCTAGGCACACACTGTGGAAAAGCACTTTCATTGAGAGTGGTTGCCAAGCTTCTAAGAAATAAAAATTTTCCGAAATACCAGCAAATATTTTTTACCCAATCTTGATGATACTTGGTGGTAATGATCAGTACACAAATCCCACTTGGCTCACCAAATTTTGTTCTTCTAGGTTGAAGCGTTCTTCTACAGTAGCAGTTTTTATATTTAGGTTTCCCTCTCTCTCTCCTATATAGATAGATGAATTTGGAACTCTAAATCCAACATGGTTTGTAGTAGCTCTTTGAAACTTGACAAAATAAAGGAGTTCTCAGTTTTGTCTCTATGGTTAGTTTCCTCTTCAAGTAGCCCTAGGCACAGAATGTGGAAAGCACTTTCATTGAGATGGGTTGCCAAGCTTCTAAGAAATAACGAGTTTCCAAAATATCAGCAAATATTTTTTCACCCAATCTTGATGATACTTGGTGGTAATGATCAGTACACAAATCACACTTGACTCACCAAATTTTGTTCTTCTAGGTTGATGCATTCGTCTACAGTTGCAGTTTTTATAGTTAGGTTTCACTCTGTTCTCTCATATATAGATAGATGAATTTGGAACTCTAAATCCAACATGGTTTGTAGTAGCTCTTTGAAACTTGACAAAATAAAGGAGTTCTCAGTTTTGTCTAAATGGTTTGTTTCCTCTTCAAGTAGCCCTAGGCACAGACTGTGGAAAAGCACTTTCATTGAGATGGTTGCCAAGCTTCTAAGAAATTACAAGTTTCCGAAATACCAGCAAATATTTTTTCACCCATACTTGATGATACTTGGTTGTAATGATCAGTACACAAATCCTAATGGCTCACCAAATTTTGTTCTTCTAGGTTGAAGCATTCGACTACAGTAGCAGTTTTTATATTTAGGTTTCCGTCTGTTCTCTACTATATAGAGAGATAATTTTGGAACTCTAAGTCCAGCATGGTTTGTAGTAGCTCTTTGAAACTTGACAAAATGAAGGAGTTCTCAGTTTTGTCTCTATGGTTTGTTTCCTCTTCAAGTAGCCCTAGGCACAGAATGTGGAAAAGTACTTTCATTGAGATGGGTTGAGAAGCTTCTAAGAAATAACGACTTTCCGAAATACCAGCAAATATTTTTTCACCCAAACTTGATGATACTTGGTGGTAATAATCAGTACACAAATCCCACTTGGCTCACCAATTTTTGTTCTTCTAGTTTGAAGCTTTCGTCTACAGTAGCAGTTTTTATATTTAGGTTTCCCTCTGTTCTCTCCTATATAGATAGATGAATTTGGAACTCTAAATCCAACATGGTTTGTAGTAGCTCTTTGAAACTTGATAAAATAAAAAAGTTCTCAGTTTTGTCTCTATGGTTTGTTTCCTCTTCAAGTAGTCCTAGGCACAGACTGTGGAAAGCACTTTCACTGAGATGTGTTGCCAAGCTTCTAAGAAATAACGAGTTTCCGAAATACCAGCAAATATTTTTTCACCCAATCTTGATGATACTTGGTGGTAATGATCAGTACACACATCCCACTTGGCTCACCAAATTTTGTTCTTCTAGGTTGATGCGTTCGTCTACAGTAGCAGTTTTTATAGTTAGGTTTCCCTCTGTTCTCTCTTATATAGATAGATGAATTTGGAACTCTAAATCCAACATGGTTTGTAGTAGCTCCTCGAAACTTAAAAAAATAAAGGAGTTCTCAGTTTTGTCTCTATGGTTTGTTTCCTCTTCAAGTAGCCCTAGGCACAGAGTGTGGAAAAGCACTTTCATTGAGAGGGGTTGCCAAGCTTCTAAGAAATAACGAGTTTCCGAAATACCAGAAATTTTTTTTACCCAATCTTGATGATACTTGGTGGTAATGATCAGTACACAAATCCCACTTGGCTCAACAAATTTTGTTCTTCTAAGTTGAAGCGTTCGTCTACAGTAGCAGTTTTTATAGTTAGGTTTCCCTCTGTTCTCTCCTATATAGATAGATGAATTTGGAACGCTAAATCGAATATGGTTTGTAGTAGCTCTTTGAAACGTGATAAAATAAAGGAGTTCTCAGTTTTGTCTCTATGGTTTGTTTCCTCTTCAAGTAGCCCTAGGTACAGACTGTGGAAAAGCACATTCAATGAGAGGGGTTGCCATGCTTCTAAGAAATTACGAGTTTCCAAAATACCAGCAAATATTTTTTCACCCAATCTTGATGATACTTGGTGGTAATGATCAGTACATAAATCCCACTTGGCTCACCAAATTTTTTTCTTCTAGGTTGAAGCGTTCGTCTACAGTATCAGTTTTTATATTTAGGTTTCACTCTGTTCTCTCATATATAGATAGATGAATTTGGAACTCTAAATCCAACATGGTTTGTAGTAGCTCCTCGAAACTTGAAAAAATAAAGGAGTTCTCAGTTTTGTCTCTATGGTTTGTTTCCTCTTCAAGTAGCTCTAGGCACTTACTGTGGAAATGTATTTTCATTGAGATGGGTTGAGAAGCTTCTAAGAAATAACGAGTTTCCGAAATACCAGCAAATATTTTTTCACCCAAACTTGATGATACTTGGTGGTAATGATCAGTACACAAATCCCAATTAGCTCACCAAATTTTGTTCTTCTAGTTTGAAGCTTTCGTCTACAGTAGCAGTTTTTATATTTAGGTTTCCTCTGTTCTCTCCTATATAGATAGATGAATGGAACTCTAAATCCATCATGGTTTGTAGTAGCTCTTTGAAACTTGATAAAATAAAAAAGTTCTCGATTTTGTCTCTATGGTTTGTTTCCTCTTCAATTAGTCCTAGGCACAGACTGTGGAAAGCACTTTCACTGAGATGGGTTGCCAAGCATCTAAGATATAACGAGTTTCCAAAATACCAGCAAATATTTTTTCACCCAATCTGAATGATACTTGGTGGTAATGATCAGTACACAAATCCCACTTGGCTCACCAAATTTTGTTCTTCTAGGTTGATGCGTTCGTCTACAGTAGCAGTTTTTATAGTTAGGTTTCCCTCTGTTCTCTCATATATAGATAGATGAATTTGGAACTCTAAATCCCACATGGTTTGTAGTACCTCTTTGAAACTTGTTAAAATAAAGGAGTTCTCAGTTTTGTCTCTATGGTTCGTTTCCTCTTCAAGTAGCCCAAGGCACAGACTGTGGAAAAGCACTTTCATTGAGAGGGGTTGCCCAGCTTCTAAGAAATTACGAGTTTCCGAAATACCAGCAAATATTTTTTCACCCAATCTTGATGATACTTGGTGGTAATGGTCAGTACACAATTCCCACTTGGCTCACCAAATTTTCTTCTTCTAGGTTGAAGCGTTCGTCTACCGTAGCAGTTTTTATATTTAGGTTTCCCTCTGTTCTCTCCTATATAAATAGATGAATTTGCAACTCTAAATCCAACATGGTTTGTAGTAGCTCTTTGAAAGTTGACAAAATAAAGGAGTTCTCAGTTTTGTCTCTATGGTTTGTTTCCTCTTCAAGTAGCCCTAGGTACAGACTGTGGAAAAGTACTTTCATTGAGATGGGTTGAGAAGCTTCTAAGAAATAACGAGTTTCCGATATACCAGCAAATATTTTTCACCCAAACTTGATGATACGTGGTGGTAATGATCAGTACACAAATCCCAATTAGCTCACCAAATTTTGTTCTTCTAGTTTGAAGCTTTCGTCTACAGTAGCAGTTTTTATAGTTAGGTTTCCCTGTGTTCTCTCATATATAGATAGATGAATTTGGAACTCTAAATCCAACATGGTTTTTAGTAGCTCCTTGAAACTTGATAAAATAAAGGAGTTCTCAGTTTTGTCTCTATGGTTTGTTTCCTCTTCAAGTAGCCCTAGGCACAGACTGTGGAAAAGCACTTTCATTGAGAGGGGTTGCCAAGCTACTAAGAAATTAAGATTTCCGAAATACCAGCAAATATTTTTTCACCCAATATTGATGATACTTGGTGGTAATGATCAGTACACAAATCCCACTTGGCTCACCAAATTTTGTTCTTCTAGTTTTAAGCTTTCGTCTACAGTTGCAGTTTTTATATTTAGTTTTCCCTCTGTTCTCTTCTATATAGATAGATGAATTTGGAACTCTAAATCCAACATGGTTTGTAGTAGCTCTTTGAAACTTGACAAAATAAAGGAGTTCTCAGTTTTGTCTCTATGGTTTGTTTCCTCTTGAAGTAGCCCTAGGCACACACTGTGGAAAAGCACTTTCATGGAGAGTGGTTGCCAAGCTTCTAAGAAATAACAATTTTCCGAAATACCACCAAATATTTTTTACCCAATGTTGATGATACTTTTTGCTAATGATCAGTACACAAATCCCACTTGGCTCACCAAATTTTGTTCTTCTAGGTTGAAGCGTTCGTCTACAGTAGCAGTTTTTATATTTAGGTTTCCCTCTGTTCTCTCCTATATAGATAGATGAATTTGGAACTCTAAATCCAACATGGTTTGAGTAGCTCTTTGAAACTTGACAAAATAAAGGAGTTCTCAGTTTTGTCTCTATGGTTTGTTTCCTCTTCAAGTAGCCCTAGGCACAGACGGTGGAAAGCACTTTCACTGAGATGGGTTGCCAAGCTTCTAAGAACTATCGAGTTTCAAATACCAGCAAATATTTTTTCACCCAATATTGATGATACTTGGTGGTAATGATCAGTACACAAATCCCACTTGGCTCACCAAATTTTGTTCTTCTAGGTTGATGCGTTCGTCTACAATAGCAGTTTTTATAGTTAGGTTTCCCTCTGTTCTCTCATATATAGATAGATGAATTTGGAACTCTAAATCCAACATGGTTTGTAGTAGCTCTTTGAAACTTGACAAAATAAAGTTGTTCTCATTGAGATGGGTTGAGAAGCTTCTAAGAAATAACGAGTTTCCGAAATACCAGCAAATATTTTTTCACCCAAACTTGATGATACTTGGGGGTAATAATCAGTACACAAATCCCACTTGGCTCACCAAATTTTGTTCTTCTAGTTTGAAGCTTTCGTCTACAGTAGCAGTTTTTATATTTAGGTTTCCCTGTGTTCTCTCCTATATAAATAGATGAATTTGGAACTCTAAATCCAACATGGTTTGTAGTAGCTCTTTGAAACTTGACAAAATAAAGGAGTTCTCAGTTTTGTCTCTAAGATTAGTTTCCTCTTCAAGTAGCCCTAGGCACAGACTGTGGAAAGCACTTTCATTGAGATGGGTTGCCAAGATTCTAAGAAATAACGAGTTTCCAAAATATCAGCAAATATTTTTTCACCCAAACATGATGATAGTTGGTGGTAATGATCATTACACAAATCACACTTGACTCACCAAATTTTGTTCTTCTAGGTTGATGCATTCGTCTACAGTAGCAGTTTTTATAGTTAGGTTTCACTCTGTTCTCTCATACATAGATAGATGAATTTGGAACTCTAAATCCAACTTGGATTGTAGTAGCTCTTTGAAACTTGACAAAAAAAAGGAGTTCTCAGTTTTGTCTCTACGGTTTGTTTCTTCTTCAAGTAGCCCTAGGCACAGACTGTGGAAAGCACTTTCATTGAGATGGGTTGCCAAGCTTCTAAGAAATAACGAGTTTCCAAAATACCAGCAAATATATTTTCACCCAATCTTGATGATACTTGGTGGTAATGATCAGTACACAAATCCCACTTGGCTCACCAAATTTTGTTCTTCTAGGTTTAAGCGTTCGTCTACAGTAGCAGTTTTTATATTTAGGTTTCCCTGTGTTCTCTCCTATATAGATAGATGAATTTGGAACTCTAAATCCAACATGGTTTGTAGTAGCTCTTTGAAACTTGACAAAATAAAGGATTTCTCAGTTTTGTCTCTAACGTTTGTTTCCTCTTCAAGTAGCCCTAGGCACAGACTGTGGAAAAGTACTTTCATTGAGATGGGTTGAGAAGCTTCTAAGAAATAACGAGTTTCCGAAATACCAGCAAATATTTTTTCACCCAAACTTGATGATACTTGGTGGTAATGATCAGTACACAAATCCCACTTGGCTCACCAAATTTTGTTCTTCTAGTTTGAAGTTTCGTCTACAGTAGCATTTTTATATTTAGGTTTCCCTCTGTTCTCTTCTATATAGATAGATGAATTTGGAACTCTAAATCCAACATGGTTTGTAGTAGCTCTTTGAAACTTGATAAAATAAAAAAGTTCTCAGTTTTGTCTCTATGGTTTGTTTCCTCTTCAAGTAGTCCTTGGCACACACTGTGGAAAGCACTTTCACTGAGATGGGTTGCCAATCTTGTAAGAAATAACGAGTTTCCAAAATACCAGCAAATATTTTTTTACCCAATCTTGAAGATATTTGGTGGTAATGATCAGTACACAAATCCCACTTGGCTCACCAAATTTTGTTCTTCTAGGTTGAAGCGTTCGTCTACAGTAGCTGTTTTTATATTTAGGTTTCTCTCTGTTCTCTCCTATATAGATAGATGAATTTGGAACTCTAAATCCAACATGGATTGTAGTACCTCTTTGAAACTTGACAAAATAAAGGAGTTCTCAGTTTTGTCTCTATGGTTTGTTTCCTCTTCAAGAAGCCCTAGGCACAGAATGTGGAAAAGCACTTTCATTGAGAGGTGTTGCCAAGCTTCTATGAAATAACGAGTTTCCAAAATACCAGCAATTATTTTTTCACTAAATCATGATGATACTTGTTGCTAATGATCAGTACACAAATCCCACTTGGCTCACCAATTTTGTTCTTCTAGTTTGAAGCGTTCGTCTACAGTAGCAGTTTTTATATTTAGGTTTCCCTCTGTTCTCTCCTATATAGATAGATGAATTTGGAACTCTAAATCCAACATGGTTTGTAGTGGCTCTTTGAAACTTGACAAAATAAAGGAGTTCTCAGTTTTGTCTCTATGGTTTGTTTCCTCTTCAAGTAGCCCTAGGCACAGACTGTGGAAAAGCACTTTCATTGAGACGGGTTCCCAAGCTTCTAAGAAAGTATGAGTTTCCGAAATACCAGCAAATATTTTTTCACCCAATCTTGATGATACTTGTAGGTAATGATCAGTACACAAATCCCACTTGGCTCACCAAATTTTGTTCTTCTAGTTTGAAGCTTTCGTGTACAGTTGCAGTTTTTATATTTAGGTTTTCCTCTGTTCTCTCCTATATAGATAGATGAATTTGGAACTCTAAATCCAACATGGTTTGTAGTAGCTCTTTGATACTTGACAAAATAAAGGAGTTCTCAGTTTTGTCTCTATGGTTTGTTTCCTCTTCAAGTAGTCCTTGGCACACACTGTGGAAAGCACTTTCACTGAGATGGGTTGCCAATCTTGTAAGAAATAACGAGTTTCCAAAATACCAGCAAATATTTTTTCACCCAATCTTGAAGATATTTGGTGGTAATGATCAGTACACAAATCCCACTTGGCTCACCAAATTTTGTTCTTCTAGGTTGAAGCGTTCGTCTACAGTAGCTGTTTTTATATTTAGGTTTCTCTCTGTTCTCTCCTATATAGATAGATGAATTTGGAACTCTAAATCCAACATGGATTGTAGTACCTCTTTGAAACTTGACAAAATAAAGGAGTTCTCAGTTTTGTCTCTATGGTTTGTTTCCTCTTCAAGAAGCCCTAGGCACAGAATGTGGAAAAGCACTTTCATTGAGAGGTGTTGCCAAGCTTCTATGAAATAACGAGTTTCCAAAATACCAGCAAATATTTTTTCACTAAATCATGATGATACTTGTTGCTAATGATCAGTACACAAATCCCACTTGGCTCACCAATTTTGTTCTTCTAGTTTGAAGCGTTCGTCTACAGTAGCAGTTTTTATATTTAGGTTTCCCTCTGTTCTCTCCAATATAGATAGATGAATTTGGAACTCTAAATCCAACATGGTTTGTAGTGGTTCTTTGAAACTTGACAAAATAAAGGAGTTCTCAGTTTTGTCTCTATGGTTTGTTTCCTCTTCAAGTAGCCCTAGGCACAGACTGTGGAAAAGCACTTTCATTGAGACGGGTACCCAAGCTTCTAAGAAAGTATGAGTTTCCGAAATACCAGCAAATATTTTTTCACCCAATCTTGATGATACTTGTAGGTAATGATCAGTACACAAATCCCACTTGGCTCACCAAATTTTGTTCTTCTAGTTTGAAGCTTTCGTGTACAGTTGCAGTTTTTATATTTAGGTTTTCCTCTGTTCTCTCCTATATAGATAGATGAATTTGGAACTCTAAATCCAACATGGTTTGTAGTAGCTCTTTGATACTTGACAAAATAAAGGAGTTCTCAGTTTTGTCTCTATGGTTTGTTTCTTCTTCAAGTAGCCCTAGGCACAGACTGGGGCAAGCACTTTCATTGAGATGGGTTGCCAAGCTTCTAAGAAATAAAGAGTTTCCAAAATACCAGCAAATATATTTTCACCCAATCGTGATGATACTTGGTGGTAATGATCAGTACACAAATCCCACTTGGCTCACCAAATTTTGTTCTTCTAGGTTGAAGCGTTCGTCTACAGTAGCAGTTTTTATATTTAGGTTTCCCTCTGTTCTCTCCTATATAGATAGATGAATTTGGAACTCTAAATCCAACATGGTTTGTAGTAGCCCTTTGAAACTTGACAAAATGACGGAGTTCTCAGTTTTGTCTCTATGGTTTGTTTCCTCTTAAAGAAGCCCTAGGCACAGACTGTGGAAATGTACTTTCATTGAGATGGTTTGAGAAGCTTCTAAGAAATAACGAGTTTCTGAAATACCAGCAAATATTTTTTCACCCAAACTTGATGATACTTGGTGATAATGATCAGTACACAAATCCCACTTTGCTCACCAAATTTTGTTCTTCTAGTTTGAAGCTTTCATCTACAGTAGCAGTTTTTATATTTAGGTTTAACTCTGTTCTCTAATATATAGATAGATGAATTTGGAACTGTAAATCAATCTTGGATTGTAGTAGCTCTTTGAAACTTGACGAAAAAAAGGAGTTCTCAGTTTTGTGTCTATGGTTTGTTTCCTCTTCACGTAGCCCTAGGAACAGACTGTGGAAAAGCACTTTCATTGAGATGGGTTGCCAAGATTCTAAGAAATAACGAGTTTCCAAAATACCAGCAAATATATTTTCACCCAATGTTGATGATACTTGGTGGTAATGATCAGTACACTAATCCCACTTGGCTCACCAAATTTTGTTCTTCTAGGTTTACGCGTTCGTCTACAGTAGCAGTTTTTATATTTAGGTTTCCCTGTGTTCTCTCCTATATAGATAGATGAATTTGGAACTCTAAATCCAACATGGTTTGTAGTAGCTCTTTGAAACTTGACAAAATAAAGGAGTTCTCAGTGTTGTCTCTATGGTTTGTTTCCTCTTCAAGTAGCCCTAGGCACAGACTGTGGAAAAGTACATTCATTGAGATGGGTTGAGAAGCTTCTAAGAAATAACGAGATTCCGAAATACCATCAAATATTTTTTCACCCAAACTTGATGATACTTGGTGGTAATGATCAGTACACAAATCCCACTTGGCTCACCAAATTTTGTTCTTCTAGTTTGAAGTTTCGTCTACAGTAGCAGTTTTTATACTTAGGTTTCCCTCTGTTCTCTTCTATATAGATAGATGAATTTGGAACTCTAAATCCAACATGGTTTGTAGTAGCTGTTTGAAACTTGATAAAATAAAAAAGTTCTCAGTTTTGTCTCTATTTTTTGTTTCCTCTTCAAGTAGTCCTTGGCACAGACTGTGGAAAGCACTTTCACTGAGATGGGTTGCCAATCTTGTAAGAAATAACGAGTTTCCAAAATACCAGCAAATATTTTTTCACCCAATCTTGATGATATTTGGTGGTAATGATCAGTACACAAATCCCACTTGGCTCACCAAATTTTGTTCTTCTAGGTTGAAGCGTTCGTCTACAGTAGCTGTTTTTATAGTTAGGTTTCTCTCTGTTCTCTCCTATATAGATAGATGAATTTGGAACTCTAAATCCAACATGGATTGTAGTAGCTCTTTGAAACTTGACAAAATAAAGGAGTTCTCAGTTTTGTCTCTATGGTTTGTTTCCTCTTCAAGAAACACTAGGCACAGAATGTGGAAAAGCACTTTCATTGAGAGGTGTTGCCAAGCTTCTATGAAATAACGCATTTCCAAAATACCAGCAAATATTTTTTCACTAAATCATGATGATACTTGTTGCTAGTGATCAGTACACAAATCCCACTTGGCTCACCAATTTTGTTCTTCTAGTTTGAAGCGTTCGTCTACAGTAGCAGTTTTTATATTTAGGTTTCCCTCTGTTCTCTCCTATATAGATAGATGAATTTGGAACTCTAAATCCAACATGGTTTGTAGTGGCTCTTTGAAACTTGACAAAATAAAGGAGTTCTCAGTTTTGTCTCTATGGTTTGTTTCCTCTTCAAGTAGCCCTAGGCACAGACTGTGGAAAAGCACTTTCATTGAGAGGGGTTCCCAAGCTTCTAAGAAATTATGAGTTTCCGAAATACCAGCAAATATTTTTTCACCCAATCTTGATGATACTTGTAGGTAATGATCAGTACACAAATCCCACTTGGCTCACCAAATTTTGTTCTTCTAGTTTGAAGCTTTCGTGTACAGTTGCAGTTTTTATATTTAGGTTTCCCTCTGTTCTCTCCTATATAGATAGATGAATTTGGAACTCTAAATCCAACATGGTTTGTAGTAGCTCTTTGAAACTTGAAAAAATAAAGGAGTTCTCAGTTTTGTCTCTCTGGTTAGTTTCCTCTTCAAGTAGCCTTAGGCACAGACTGTGGAAAGCACTTTCATTGAGATTGGTTGCCAAGCTTCTAAGAAATAATGAGTTTCCAAAATATCAGCAAATATTTTTTCACCCAATATTGATGATACTTGGTGGTAATGATCAGTACACAAATCCCAATTTGCTCAAAAAATTTTGTTCTTCTACTTTGAAGCTTTCATCTACAGTAGCAGTTTTTATATTTAGGTTTAACTCTGTTCTCTCCTATATAGATAGATGAATTTGGAACTCTAAATCCAACATGGTTTGTAGTAGCTCTTTGAAACTTGACAAAATAAAGTTGTTCTCATTGAGATGGGTTGAGAAGCTTCTAAGAAATAACGAGTTTCCGAAATACCAGCAAATATTTTTTCACCCAAACTTGATGATACTTGGGGGTAATAATCAGTACACAAATCCCACTTGGCTCACCAAATTTTGTTCTTCTAGTTTGAAGCTTTCGTCTACAGTAGCAGTTTTTATATTTAGGTTTCCCTGTGTTCTCTCCTATATAAATAGATGAATTTGGAACTCTAAATCCAACATGGTTTGTAGTAGCTCTTTGAAACTTGACAAAATAAAGGAGTTCTCAGTTTTGTCTCTAAGATTAGTTTCCTCTTCAAGTAGCCCTAGGCACAGACTGTGGAAAGCACTTTCATTGAGATGGGTTGCCAAGATTCTAAGAAATAACGAGTTTCCAAAATATCAGCAAATATTTTTTCACCCAAACATGATGATAGTTGGTGGTAATGATCATTACACAAATCACACTTGACTCACCAAATTTTGTTCTTCTAGGTTGATGCATTCGTCTACAGTAGCAGTTTTTATAGTTAGGTTTCACTCTGTTCTCTCATACATAGATAGATGAATTTGGAACTCTAAATCCAACTTGGATTGTAGTAGCTCTTTGAAACTTGACAAAAAAAAGGAGTTCTCAGTTTTGTCTCTACGGTTTGATTCTTCTTCAAGTAGCCCTAGGCACAGACTGTGGAAAGCACTTTCATTGAGATGGGTTGCCAAGCTTCTAAGAAATAACGAGTTTCCAAAATACCAGCAAATATATTTTCACCCAATCTTGATGATACTTGGTGGTAATGATCAGTACACAAATCCCACTTGGCTCACCAAATTTTGTTCTTCTAGGTTTAAGCGTTCGTCTACAGTAGCAGTTTTTATATTTAGGTTTCCCTGTGTTCTCTCCTATATAGATAGATGAATTTGGAACTCTAAATCCAACATGGTTTGTAGTAGCTCTTTGAAACTTGACAAAATAAAGGATTTCTCAGTTTTGTCTCTAAGGTTTGTTTCCTCTTCAAGTAGCCCTAGGCACAGACTGTGGAAAAGTACTTTCATTGAGATGGGTTGAGAAGCTTCTAAGAAATAACGAGTTTCCGAAATACCAGCAAATATTTTTTCACCCAAACTTGATGATACTTGGTGGTAATGATCAGTACACAAATCCCACTTGGCTCACCAAATTTTGTTCTTCTAGTTTGAAGTTTCGTCTACAGTAGCATTTTTATATTTAGGTTTCCCTCTGTTCTCTTCTATATAGATAGATGAATTTGGAACTCTAAATCCAACATGGTTTGTAGTAGCTCTTTGAAACTTGATAAAATAAAAAAGTTCTCAGTTTTGTCTCTATGGTTTGTTTCCTCTTCAAGTAGTCCTTGGCACACACTGTGGAAAGCACTTTCACTGAGATGGGTTGCCAATCTTGTAAGAAATAACGAGTTTCCAAAATACCAGCAAATATTTTTTTACCCAATCTTGAAGATATTTGGTGGTAATGATCAGTACACAAATCCCACTTGGCTCACCAAATTTTGTTCTTCTAGGTTGAAGCGTTCGTCTACAGTAGCTGTTTTTATATTTAGGTTTCTCTCTGTTCTCTCCTATATAGATAGATGAATTTGGAACTCTAAATCCAACATGGATTGTAGTACCTCTTTGAAACTTGACAAAATAAAGGAGTTCTCAGTTTTGTCTCTATGGTTTGTTTCCTCTTCAAGAAGCCCTAGGCACAGAATGTGGAAAAGCACTTTCATTGAGAGGTGTTGCCAAGCTTCTATGAAATAACGAGTTTCCAAAATACCAGCAATTATTTTTTCACTAAATCATGATGATACTTGTTGCTAATGATCAGTACACAAATCCCACTTGGCTCACCAATTTTGTTCTTCTAGTTTGAAGCGTTCGTCTACAGTAGCAGTTTTTATATTTAGGTTTCCCTCTGTTCTCTCCTATATAGATAGATGAATTTGGAACTCTAAATCCAACATGGTTTGTAGTGGCTCTTTGAAACTTGACAAAATAAAGGAGTTCTCAGTTTTGTCTCTATGGTTTGTTTCCTCTTCAAGTAGCCCTAGGCACAGACTGTGGAAAAGCACTTTCATTGAGACGGGTTCCCAAGCTTCTAAGAAAGTATGAGTTTCCGAAATACCAGCAAATATTTTTTCACCCAATCTTGATGATACTTGTAGGTAATGATCAGTACACAAATCCCACTTGGCTCACCAAATTTTGTTCTTCTAGTTTGAAGCTTTCGTGTACAGATGCAGTTTTTATATTTAGGTTTTCCTCTGTTCTCTCCTATATAGATAGATGAATTTGGAACTCTAAATCCAACATGGTTTGTAGTAGCTCTTTGATACTTGACAAAATAAAGGAGTTCTCAGTTTTGTCTCTATGGTTTGTTTCCTCTTCAAGTAGTCCTTGGCACACACTGTGGAAAGCACTTTCACTGAGATGGGTTGCCAATCTTGTAAGAAATAACGAGTTTCCAAAATACCAGCAAATATTTTTTCACCCAATCTTGAAGATATTTGGTGGTAATGATCAGTACACAAATCCCACTTGGCTCACCAAATTTTGTTCTTCTAGGTTGAAGCGTTCGTCTACAGTAGCTGTTTTTATATTTAGGTTTCTCTCTGTTCTCTCCTATATAGATAGATGAATTTGGAACTCTAAATCCAACATGGATTGTAGTACCTCTTTGAAACTTGACAAAATAAAGGAGTTCTCAGTTTTGTCTCTATGGTTTGTTTCCTCTTCAAGAAGCCCTAGGCACAGAATGTGGAAAAGCACTTTCATTGAGAGGTGTTGCCAAGCTTCTATGAAATAACGAGTTTCCAAAATACCAGCAAATATTTTTTCACTAAATCATGATGATACTTGTTGCTAATGATCAGTACACAAATCCCACTTGGCTCACCAATTTTGTTCTTCTAGTTTGAAGCGTTCGTCTACAGTAGCAGTTTTTATATTTAGGTTTCCCTCTGTTCTCTCCAATATAGATAGATGAATTTGAAACTCTAAATCCAACATGGTTTGTAGTGGTTCTTTGAAACTTGACAAAATAAAGGAGTTCTCAGTTTTGTCTCTATGGTTTGTTTCCTCTTCAAGTAGCCCTAGGCACAGACTGTGGAAAAGCACTTTCATTGAGACGGGTACCCAAGCTTCTAAGAAAGTATGAGTTTCCGAAATACCAGCAAATATTTTTTCACCCAATCTTGATGATACTTGTAGGTAATGATCAGTACACAAATCCCACTTGGCTCACCAAATTTTGTTCTTCTAGTTTGAAGCTTTCGTGTACAGTTGCAGTTTTTATATTTAGGTTTTCCTCTGTTCTCTCCTATATAGATAGATGAATTTGGAACTCTAAATCCAACATGGTTTGTAGTAGCTCTTTGATACTTGACAAAATAAAGGAGTTCTCAGTTTTGTCTCTATGGTTTGTTTCTTCTTCAAGTAGCCCTAGGCACAGACTGGGGCAAGCACTTTCATTGAGATGGGTTGCCAAGCTTCTAAGAAATAAAGAGTTTCCAAAATACCAGCAAATATATTTTCACCCAATCGTGATGATACTTGGTGGTAATGATCAGTACACAAATCCCACTTGGCTCACCAAATTTTGTTCTTCTAGGTTGAAGCGTTCGTCTACAGTAGCAGTTTTTATATTTAGGTTTCCCTCTGTTCTCTCCTATATAGATAGAAGATTTTGGAACTCTAAGTCCAACATGGTTTGTAGTAGCCCTTTGAAACTTGACAAAATGACGGAGTTCTCAGTTTTGTCTCTATGGTTTGTTTCCTCTTCAAGTAGCCCTAGGCACAGACTGTGGAAATGTACTTTCATTGAGATGGTTTGAGAAGCTTCTAAGAAATAACGAGTTTCTGAAATACCAGCAAATATTTTTTCACCCAAACTTAATGATACTTGGTGATAATGATCAGTACACAAATCCCACTTTGCTCACCAAATTTTGTTCTTCTAGTTTGAAGCTTTCATCTACAGTAGCAGTTTTTATATTTAGGTTTAACTCTGTTCTCTAATATATAGATAGATGAATTTGGAACTGTAAATCAATCTTGGATTGTAGTAGCTCTTTGAAACTTGACGAAAAAAAGGAGTTCTCAGTTTTGTCTCTATGGTTTGTTTCCTCTTCAAGTAGCCCTAGGAACAGACTGTGGAAAAGCACTTTCATTGAGATGGGTTGCCAAGATTCTAAGAAATAACGAGTTTCCAAAATACCAGCAAATATTTTTTCACCCAATCTTGATGATACTTGGTGGTAATGATCAGTACACTAATCCCACTTGGCTCACCAAATTTTGTTCTTCTAGGTTTAAGCGTTCGTCTACAGTAGCAGTTTTTATATTTAGGTTTCCCTGTGTTCTCTCCTATATAGATAGATGAATTTGGAACTCTAAATCCAACATGGTTTGTAGTAGCCCTTTGAAACTTGACAAAATGACGGAGTTCTCAGTTTTGTCTCTATGGTTTGTTTCCTCTTAAAGAAGCCCTAGGCACAGACTGTGGAAATGTACTTTCATTGAGATGGTTTGAGAAGCTTCTAAGAAATAACGAGTTTCTGAAATACCAGCAAATATTTTTTCACCCAAACTTGATGATACTTGGTGATAATGATCAGTACACAAATCCCACTTGGCTCACCAAATTTTGTTCTTCTAGTTTGAAGCTTTCATCTACAGTAGCAGTTTTTATATTTAGGTTTAACTCTGTTCTCTAATATATAGATAGATGAATTTGGAACTGTAAATCAATCTTGGATTGTAGTAGCTCTTTGAAACTTGACGAAAAAAAGGAGTTCTCAGTTTTGTGTCTATGGTTTGTTTCCTCTTCACGTAGCCCTAGGAACAGACTGTGGAAAAGCACTTTCATTGAGATGGGTTGCCAAGATTCTAAGAAATAACGAGTTTCCAAAATACCAGCAAATATATTTTCACCCAATCTTGATGATACTTGGTGGTAATGATCAGTACACTAATCCCACTTGGCTCACCAAATTTTGTTCTTCTAGGTTTAAGCGTTCGTCTACAGTAGCAGTTTTTATATTTAGGTTTCCCTGTGTTCTCTCCTATATAGATAGATGAATTTGGAACTCTAAATCCAACATGGTTTGTAGTAGCTCTTTGAAACTTGACAAAATAAAGGAGTTCTCAGTGTTGTCTCTATGGTTTGTTTCCTCTTCAAGTAGCCCTAGGCACAGACTGTGGAAAAGTACATTCATTGAGATGGGTTGAGAAGCTTCTAAGAAATAACGAGATTCCGAAATACCATCAAATATTTTTTCACCCAAACTTGATGATACTTGGTGGTAATGATCAGTACACAAATCCCACTTGGCTCACCAAATTTTGTTCTTCTAGTTTGAAGTTTCGTCTACAGTAGCAGTTTTTATACTTAGGTTTCCCTCTGTTCTCTTCTATATAGATAGATGAATTTGGAACTCTAAATCCAACATGGTTTGTAGTAGCTGTTTGAAACTTGATAAAATAAAAAAGTTCTCAGTTTTGTCTCTATTTTTTGTTTCCTCTTCAAGTAGTCCTTGGCACAGACTGTGGAAAGCACTTTCACTGAGATGGGTTGCCAATCTTGTAAGAAATAACGAGTTTCCAAAATACCAGCAAATATTTTTTCACCCAATCTTGATGATATTTGGTGGTAATGATCAGTACACAAATCCCACTTGGCTCACCAAATTTTGTTCTTCTAGGTTGAAGCGTTCGTCTACAGTAGCTGTTTTTATAGTTAGGTTTCTCTCTGTTCTCTCCTATATAGATAGATGAATTTGGAACTCTAAATCCAACATGGATTGTAGTAGCTCTTTGAAACTTGACAAAATAAAGGAGTTCTCAGTTTTGTCTCTATGGTTTGTTTCCTCTTCAAGAAACACTAGGCACAGAATGTGGAAAAGCACTTTCATTGAGAGGTGTTGCCAAGCTTCTATGAAATAACGCATTTCCAAAATACCAGCAAATATTTTTTCACTAAATCATGATGATACTTGTTGCTAGTGATCAGTACACAAATCCCACTTGGCTCACCAATTTTGTTCTTCTAGTTTGAAGCGTTCGTCTACAGTAGCAGTTTTTATATTTAGGTTTCCCTCTGTTCTCTCCTATATAGATAGATGAATTTGGAACTCTAAATCCAACATGGTTTGTAGTGGCTCTTTGAAACTTGACAAAATAAAGGAGTTCTCAGTTTTGTCTCTATGGTTTGTTTCCTCTTCAAGTAGCCCTAGGCACAGACTGTGGAAAAGCACTTTCATTGAGAGGGGTTCCCAAGCTTCTAAGAAATTATGAGTTTCCGAAATACCAGCAAATATTTTTTCACCCAATCTTGATGATACTTGTAGGTAATGATCAGTACACAAATCCCACTTGGCTCACCAAATTTTGTTCTTCTAGTTTGAAGCTTTCGTGTACAGTTGCAGTTTTTATATTTAGGTTTCCCTCTGTTCTCTCCTATATAGATAGATGAATTTGGAACTCTAAATCCAACATGGTTTGTAGTAGCTCTTTGAAACTTGAAAAAATAAAGGAGTTCTCAGTTTTGTCTCTCTGGTTAGTTTCCTCTTCAAGTAGCCTTAGGCACAGACTGTGGAAAGCACTTTCATTGAGATTGGTTGCCAAGCTTCTAAGAAATAATGAGTTTCCAAAATATCAGCAAATATTTTTTCACCCAATATTGATGATACTTGGTGGTAATGATCAGTACACAAATCCCAATTTGCTCAAAAAATTTTGTTCTTCTACTTTGAAGCTTTCATCTACAGTAGCAGTTTTTATATTTAGGTTTAACTCTGTTCTCTCCTATATAGATAGATGAATTTGGAACTCTAAATCCAACATGGTTTGTAGTAGCTCTTTGAAACTTGATAAAATAACGGAGTTCTCAGTTTTGTCTCTATTTTTTGTTTCCTCTTCAAGTAGTCCTACTCACAGACAGTGGAAAAGCACTTTCATTGAGAGGGGTTGCCAAGCTACTAAGAAATTACGAGTTTCCGAAATACCAGCAAATATTTTTTCACCCAATCTTGAAGATACTTGGTGGTAATGATCAGTACACAAATCCCACTTGGCTCACCAAATTTTGTTCTTCTAGGTTGAAGCGTTCGTCTACAGTAGCATTTTTATATTTAGGATTCCCTCTGTTCTCTCCTTTATAAATAGATGAATTTGGAACTCTAAGTCCAACATGGTTTATAGTAGCTCTTTGAAACTTGACAAAATAAAGGAGTTCTCAGTTTTGTCTCTAAGATTAGTTTCCTCTTCAAGTAGCCCTAGGCACAGACTGTGGAAAGCACTTTCATTGAGATGGGTTGCCAAGATTCTAAGAAATAACGAGTTTCCAAAATATCAGCAAATATTTTTTCACCCAAACTTGATGATAGTTGGTGGTAATGATCATTACACAAATCACACTTGACTCACCAAATTTTGTTCTTCTAGGTTGATGCATTCGTCTACAGTAGCAGTTTTTATAGTTAGGTTTCACTCTGTTCTCTCATACATAGATAGATGAATTTGGAACTCTAAATCCAACTTGGATTGTAGTAGCTCTTTGAAACTTGACAAAAAAAAGGAGTTCTCAGTTTTGTCTCTACGGTTTGTTTCTTCTTCAAGTAGCCCTAGGCACAGACTGTGGAAAGCACTTTCATTGAGATGGGTTGCCAAGCTTCTAAGAAATAACGAGTTTCCAAAATACCAGCAAATATATTTTCACCCAATCTTGATGATACTTGGTGGTAATGATCAGTACACAAATCCCACTTGGCTCACCAAATTTTGTTCTTCTAGGTTTAAGCGTTCGTCTACAGTAGCAGTTTTTATATTTAGGTTTCCCTGTGTTCTCTCCTATATAGATAGATGAATTTGGAACTCTAAATCCAACATGGTTTGTAGTAGCTCTTTGAAACTTGACAAAATAAAGGATTTCTCAGTTTTGTCTCTAAGGTTTGTTTCCTCTTCAAGTAGCCCTAGGCACAGACTGTGGAAAAGTACTTTCATTGAGATGGGTTGAGAAGCTTCTAAGAAATAACGAGTTTCCGAAATACCAGCAAATATTTTTTCACCCAAGCTTGATGATACTTGGTGGTAATGATCAGTACACAAATCCCACTTGGCTCACCAAATTTTGTTCTTCTAGTTTGAAGTTTGGTCTACAGTAGCATTTTTATATTTAGGTTTCCCTCTGTTCTCTTCTATATAGATAGATGAATTTGGAACTCTAAATCCAACATGGTTTGTAGTAGCTCTTTGAAACTTGATAAAATAAAAAAGTTCTCAGTTTTGTCTCTATGGTTTGTTTCCTCTTCAAGTAGTCCTTGGCACACACTGTGGAAAGCACTTTCACTGAGATGGGTTGCCAATCTTGTAAGAAATAACGAGTTTCCAAAATACCAGCAAATATTTTTTTACCCAATCTTGAAGATATTTGGTGGTAATGATCAGTACACAAATCCCACTTGGCTCACCAAATTTTGTTCTTCTAGGTTGAAGCGTTCGTCTACAGTAGCTGTTTTTATATTTAGGTTTCTCTCTGTTCTCTCCTATATAGATAGATGAATTTGGAACTCTAAATCCAACATGGATTGTAGTACCTCTTTGAAACTTGACAAAATAAAGGAGTTCTCAGTTTTGTCTCTATGGTTTGTTTCCTCTTCAAGAAGCCCTAGGCACAGAATGTGGAAAAGCACTTTCATTGAGAGGTGTTGCCAAGCTTCTATGAAATAACGAGTTTCCAAAATACCAGCAAATATTTTTTCACTAAATCATGATGATACTTGTTGATAATGATCAGTACACAAATCCCACTTGGCTCACCAATTTTGTTCTTCTAGTTTGAAGCGTTCGTCTACAGTAGCAGTTTTTATATTTAGGTTTCCCTCTGTTCTCTCCTATATAGATAGATGAATTTGGAACTCTAAATCCAACATGGTTTGTAGTGGCTCTTTGAAACTTGACAAAATAAAGGAGTTCTCAGTTTTGTCTCTATGGTTTGTTTCCTCTTCAAGTAGCCCTAGGCACAGACTGTGGAAAAGCACTTTCATTGAGACGGGTTCCCAAGCTTCTAAGAAAGTATGAGTTTCCGAAATACCAGCAAATATTTTTTCACCCAATCTTGATGATACTTGTAGGTAATGATCAGTACACAAATCCCACTTGGCTCACCAAATTTTGTTCTTCTAGTTTGAAGCTTTCGTGTACAGTTGCAGTTTTTATATTTAGGTTTTCCTCTGTTCTCTCCTATATAGATAGATGAATTTGGAACTCTAAATCCAACATGGTTTGTAGTAGCTCTTTGATACTTGACAAAATAAAAGAGTTCTCAGTTTTGTCTCTCTGGTTAGTTTCCTCTTCAAGTAGCCCTAGGCACAGACTGTGGAAAGCACTTTCATTGAGATGGGTTGCCAAGCTTCTAAGAAATAACGAGTTTCCAAAATATCAGCAAATATTTTTTCACCCAATCTTGATGATACTTGGTGGTAATGATCAGTACACAAATCACACTTGGCTCACCAAATTTTGTTCTTCTAGGTTGATGCATTCGTCTACAGTAGCAGTTTTTATAGTTAGGTTTCCCTCTGTTCTCTCATATATAGATAGATGAATTTGGAACTCTAAATCCAACATGGTTTGTAGTAGCTCTTTGAAACTTGACAAAATAAAGGAGTTCTCAGTTTTGTCTCTATGGTTTGTTTCTTCTTCAAGTAGCCCTAGGCACAGACTGGGGCAAGCACTTTCATTGAGATGGGTTGCCAAGCTTCTAAGAAATAAAGAGTTTCCAAAATACCAGCAAATATATTTTCACCCAATCTTGATGATACTTGGTGGTAATGATCAGTACACAAATCCCACTTGGCTCATCAAATTTTGTTCTTCTAGGTTGAAGCGTTCGTCTACAGTAGCAGTTTTTATGTTTAGGTTTCCCTCTGTTCTCTCCTATATAGATAGAAGATTTTGGAACTCTAAGTCCAACATGGTTTGTAGTAGCCCTTTGAAACTTGACAAAATGACGGAGTTCTCAGTTTTGTCTCTATGGTTTGTTTCCTCTTCAAGTAGCCCTAGGCACAGACTGTGGAAATGTACTTTCATTGAGATGGTTTGAGAAGCTTCTAAGAAATAACGAGTTTCTGAAATACCAGCAAATATTTTTTCACCCAAACTTGATGATACTTGGTGATAATGATTAGTACACAAATCCCACTTTGCTCACCAAATTTTTTTCTTCTAGTTTGAAGCTTTCATCTACAGTAGCAGTTTTTATATTTAGGTTTAACTCTGTTCTCTAATATATAGATAGATGAATTTGGAACTGTAAATCAATCTTGGATTGTAGTAGCTCTTTGAAACTTGACGAAAAAAAGGAGTTCTCAGTTTTGTCTCTATGGTTTGTTTCCTCTTCAAGTAGCCCTAGGAACAGACTGTGGAAAAGCACTTTCATTGAGATGGGTTGCCAAGATTCTAAGAAATAACGAGTTTCCAAAATACCAGCAAATATATTTTCACCCAATCTTGATGATACTTGGTGGTAATGATCTGTACACTAATCCCACTTGGCTCACCAAATTTTGTTCTTCTAGGTTTAAGCGTTCGTCTACAGTAGCAGTTTTTATATTTAGGTTTCCCTGTGTTCTCTCCTATATAGATAGATGAATTTGGAACTCTAAATCCAACATGGTTTGTAGTAGCTCTTTGAAACTTGACAAAATAAAGGAGTTCTCAGTGTTGTCTCTATGGTTTGTTTCCTCTTCAAGTAGCCCTAGGCACAGACTGTGGAAAAGTACATTCATTGAGATGGGTTGAGAAGCTTCTAAGAAATAACGAGATTCCAAAATACCAGCAAATATTTTTTTCACCCAAACTTGATGATACTTGGTGGTAATGATCAGTACACAAATCCCACTTGGCTCACCAAATTTTGTTCTTCTAGTTTGAAGTTTCGTCTGCAGTAGCAGTTTTTATACTTAGGTTTCCCTCTGTTCTCTTCTATATAGATAGATGAATTTGGAACTCTAAATCCAACATGGTTTGTAGTAGCTCTTTGAAACTTGATAAAATAAAAAAGTTCTCAGTTTTGTCTCTATTTTTTTTTTCCTCTTCAAGTAGTCCTTGGCACAGACTGTGGAAAGCACTTTCACTGAGATGGGTTGCCAATCTTGTAAGAAATAACGAGTTTCCAAAATACCAGCAAATATTTTTTCACCCAATCTTGATGATATTTGGTGGTAATGATCAGTACACAAATCCCACTTGGCTCACCAAATTTTGTTCTTCTAGGTTGAAGCGTTCGTCTACAGTAGCTGTTTTTATATTTAGGTTTCTCTCTGTTCTCTCCTATATAGATAGATGAATTTGGAACTCTAAATCCAACATGGATTGTAGTAGCTCTTTGAAACTTGACAAAATAAAGGAGTTCTCAGTTTTGTCTCTATGGTTTGTTTCCTCTTCAAGAAACCCTAGGCACAGAATGTGGAAAAGCACTTTCATTGAGAGGTGTTGCCAAGCTTCTATGAAATAACGAGTTTCCAAAATACCAGCAAATATTTTTTCACTAAATCATGATGATACTTGTTGCTAGTGATCAGTACACAAATCCCACATGGCTCACCAAATTTTGTTCTTCTAGGTTGAAGCGTTCGTCTACAGTAGCAGTTTTTATATTTAGGTTTCCCTGTGTTCTCTCCTATATAGATAGATGAATTTGGAACTCTAAATCCAACATGGTTTGTAGTAGATCTTTGAAACTTGACAAAATAAAGGAGTTCTCAGTGTTGTCTCTATGGTTTGTTTCCTCTTCAAGTAGCCCTAGGCACAGACTGTGGAAAAGTACATTCATTGAGATGGGTTGAGAAGCTTCTAAGAAATAACGAGCTTCCGAAATACCAGCAAATATTTTTTCACCCAAACTTGATGATACTTGGTGGTAATGATCAGTACACAAATCCCACTTGGCTCACCAAATTTTGTTCTTCTAGTTTGAAGTTTCGTCTACAGTAGCAGTTTTTATACTTAGGTTTCCCTCTGTTCTCTTCTATATAGATAGATGAATTTGGAACTCTAAATCCAACATGGTTTGTAGTAGCTCTTTGAAACTTGATAAAATAAAAAAGTTCTCAGTTTTGTCTCTATTTTTTGTTTCCTCTTCAAGTAGTCCTTGGCACAGACTGTGGAAAGCACTTTCACTGAGATGGGTTGCCAATCTTGTAAGAAATAACGAGTTTCCAAAATACCAGCAAATATTTTTTCACCCAATCTTGATGATATTTGGTGGTAATGATCAGTACACAAATCCCACTTGGCTCACCAAATTTTGTTCTTCTAGGTTGAAGCGTTCGTCTACAGTAGCTGTTTTTATATTTAGGTTTCTCTCTGTTCTCTCCTATATAGATAGATGAATTTGGAACTCTAAATCCAACATGGATTGTAGTAGCTCTTTGAAACTTGACAAAATAAAGGAGTTCTCAGTTTTGTCTCTATGGTTTGTTTCCTCTTCAAGAAACCCTAGGCACAGAATGTGGAAAAGCACTTTCATTGAGAGGTGTTGCCAAGCTTCTATGAAATAACGCATTTCCAAAATACCCGCAAATATTTTTTCACTAAATCATGATGATACTTGTTGCTAGTGATCAGTACACAAATCCCACATGGCTCACCAAATTTTGTTCTTCTAGTTTGAAGCGTTCGTCTACAGTAGCAGTTTTTATATTTAGGTTTCCCTCTGTTCTCTCCTATATAGATAGATGAATTTGGAACTCTAAATCCAACATGGTTTGTAGTGGCTCTTTGAAACTTGACAAAATAAAGGAGTTCTCAGTTTTGTCTCTATGGTTTGTTTCCTCTTCAAGTAGCCCTAGGCACAGACTGTGGAAAAGCACTTTCATTGAGAGGGGTTCCCAAGCTTCTAAGAAATTATGAGTTTCCGAAATACCAGCAAATATTTTTTCACCCAATCTTGATGATACTTGTAGGTAATGATCAGTACACAAATCCCACTTGGCTCACCAAATTTTGTTCTTCCAGTTTGAAGCTTTCGTGTACAGTTGCAGTTTTTATATTTAGGTTTCCCTCTGTTCTCTCCTATATAGATAGATGAATTTGGAACTCTAAATCCAACATGGTTTGTAGTAGCTCTTTGAAACTTGAAAAAATAAAGGAGTTCTCAGTTTTGTCTCTCTGGTTAGTTTCCTCTTCAAGTAGCCCTAGGCACAGACTGTGGAAAGCACTTTCATTGAGATTGGTTGCCAAGCTTCTAAGAAATAATGAGTTTCCAAAATATCAGCAAATATTTTTTCACCCAATATTGATGATACTTGGTGGTAATGATCAGTACACAAATCCCAATTTGCTCACCAAATTTTGTTCTTCTAGTTTGAAGCTTTCATCTACAGTAGCAGTTGTTATATTTAGGTTTAACTCTGTTCTCTCCTATATAGATAGATGAATTTGGAACTCTAAATCCAACATGGTTTGTAGTAGCTCTTTGAAACTTGATAAAATAACGGAGTTCTCAGTTTTGTCTGCATGGTTTGTTTCTTCTTCAAGTAGCACTAGGCACAGACTGTGGAAAAGCACTTTCATTGAGAGGGGTTGCCAAGCTTATAAGAAATAACGAGTTTCCGAAATACCAGCAAATATTTTTTACCCAATCTTGATGATACTTGTTGCTAATGATCAGTACACAAATCCCACTTGGCTCACCAAATTTTGTTGTTCTAAGTTGAAGCGTTCGTCTACAGTAGCAGTTTTTATATTTAGGTTTCTCTCTGTTCTCTCCTATATAGATAGATGAATTTGGAACTCTAAATCCAACTTGGATTGTAGTAGCTCTTTGAAACTTGACAAAAAAAAGGAGTTCTCAGTTTTGTCTCTATGGTTTGTTTCCTCTTCAAGTAGCCCTAGGCACAGACTTTGGAAAAGCACTTTCATTGAGAGGGGTTGCCAAGCTTCTAAGAAATAACGAGTTTCCAAAATACCAGCAAATATTTTTTTCACCCAATCTTGATGATACTTGGTGGTAATGATGAGTACACAAATCCCACTTGGCTCACCAAATTTTGTTCTTCTAGGTTGAAGCGTTCGTCTACAGTAGCAGTTTTTATATTTAGGTTTCACTCTGTTCTCTCATATATAGATAGATGAATTTGGAACTCTAAATTCAACTTGTTTTTTCAGTACCTCTTTGAAACTTGACAAAATAAAGGAGTTGTCAGTTTTGTCTCTATGGTTTCTTTCCTCTTCAAGTAGCCCTCGGCACACACTGTGGAAAAGCACTTTCATTGAGAGGGGTTGCCAAGCTTCTAAGAAATAACAATTTTCCGAAATACCAGCAAATATTTTTTACCCAATCATAATGATACTTGTTGCTAATGATCAGTACACAAATCAAACTTGGCTCACCAAATTTTGTTCTTCTAGTTTGAAGCGTTCTTCTACAGTAGCAGTTTTTATATTTAGGTTTCCCTCTGTTCTGTCCTATATAGATAGATGAATTTGGAACTCTAAATCCAACATGGTTTGTAGTAGCTCTTTGAAACATGACAAAATAAAGGAGTTCTCAGTTTTGTCTCTATGGTTTGTTTCCTCTTCAAGTAGTCCTAGGCACAGACTGTGGAAAGCACTTTCATTGAGATGGGTTGCAAAGCTTCTAAGAAATAACGAGTTTCCAAAATACCAGCAAATATATTTTCACCCAATCTTGATGATACTTGGTGGTAATGATCAGTACACAAATCCCACTTCGCTCAGCAAATTTTGTTCTTCTAGGTTGAAGCGTTCGTCTACAGTAGCAGTTTTTATATTTAGGTTTCCCTGTGTTCTCTCCTATATAGATAGATGAATTTGGAACTCTAAATCCAACATGGATTGTAGTAGCTCTTTGAAACTTGACAAAACAAAGGAGTTCTCAGTTTTGTCTCTATGGTTTGTTTCCTCTTCAAGTAGCTCTAGGCACAGACTGTGGAAAAGCACTTTCATTGAGAGGGGTTGCCAAGCTTCTAAGAAATTACAAGTTTCCGAAATACCAGCAAATATTTTTTACCCAATCTTGATGATACTTGTTGCTAATGATCAGTACACAAATCAAACTTGGCTCACCAAATTTTGTTCTTCTAGGTTGAAGCGTTCGTCTACAGTAGCTGTTTTTATATTTAGGTTTCCCTCTGTTCTCTCCTATATAGATAGATGAATTTGGAACTCTAAATCCAACATGGTTTGTAGTAGCTCTTTGAAACTTGACAAAATAAAGGAGTTCTCAGTTTTGTCTCTATGTTTGTTTCCTCTTCAAGTAGTCCTAGGCACAGACTGTGGAAAGCACTTTCATTGAGATGGGTTGCAAAGCTTCTAAGAAATAACGAGTTTCCAAAATACCAGCAAATATATTTTCACCCAATCTTGATGATACTTGGTGGTAATGATTAGTACACAAATCCCACTTCGCTCACCAAATTTTGTTCTTCTAGGTTGAAGCGTTCGTCTACAGTAGCAGTTTTTATATTTAGGTTTCCCTGTGTTCTCTCCTATATAAATAGATAAATTTGGAACTCTAAATCCAACATGGATTGTAGTAGCTCTTTGAAACTTGACAAAATAAAGGAGTTCTCAGTTTTGTCTCTATGGTTTGTTTCCTCTTCAAGTAGCTCTAGGCACAGACTGTGGAAAAGCACTTTCATTGAGAGGGGTTGCCAAGCTTCTAAGAAATCACAAGTTTCCGAAATACCAGCAAATATTTTTTCACCCAATCTTGATGATACTTTTTGGTAATGATCAGTACACAAATCCACTTGGCTCACCAAATTTTGTTCTTCTACGTTGAAGCATTCGTCTACAGTAGCAGTTTTAATATTTAGGTTTCCCTGTGTTCTCTCCTATATAGATAGATGAATTTGGAACTCTAAATCCAACATGGTTTGTAGTATCTCTTTGAAACTTGACAAAATAAAGAAGTTCTCAGTTTTGTCTCCATGGTTAGTTTCCTCTTCAAGTAGCCCTAGGCACAGACTGTGTAAAAGAACTTTCATTGAGATGGGTTGAGAAGCTTCTAAGAAATAACGAGTTTCCGAAATACCAGCAAATATTTTTTCACCCAATCTTGATGATACATGGTGGTAATGATCAGTACACAAATCCCACTTGGCTCACCAAATTTTCTTCTTCTAGTTTGAAGCTTTCGTCTACAGTAGCAGTTTTTATATTTATGTTTCCCTCTGTTCTCTCCTATATAGATAGATGAATTTGGAACTCTAAATCCAACATGGTTTGTAGTAGCTCTTTGAAACTTGAAAAAATAAAGGAGTTCTCAGTTTTGTCTCTATGGTTAGTTTCCTCTTCAAGTAGCCCTAGGCACAGACTGTAAAAGCACTTTCATTGAGATGGGTTGCCAAGCTTCTAAGATATAACGAGTTTCCAAATATCAGCAAATATTTTTTCACCCAATCTTGATGATACTTGGTGGTAATGATCAGTACACAAGTCACACTTGACTCACCAAATTTTGTTCTTCTAGGTTGATGCATTCGTCTACAGTAGCAGTTTTTATAGTTAGGTTTCACTCTGTTCTCTCATATATAGATAGATGAATTTGGAACTCTAAATCCAACTCGGATTGTAGTAGCTCTTTGAAATTTGACAAAAAAAAGGAGTTCTCAGTTTTGTCTCTATGGTTTGTTTCCTCTTCAAGTAGCCCTAGGCACAGACTGTGGAAAGCACTTTCATTGAGATGGGTTGCAAAGCTTCTAAGAAATAACGAGTTTCCAAAATACCCGCAAATATATTTTCACCCAATCTTGATGATACTTGGTGGTAATGATTAGTACACAAATTCCACTTCGCTCACCAAATTTTGTTCTTCTAGGTTGAAGCGTTCGTCTACAGTAGCAGTTTTTATATTTAGGTTTCCCTTTGTTCTCTCCTATATAAATAGATGAATTTGGAACTCTAAATCCAACATGGATTGTAGTAGCTCTTTGAAACTTGAC
>NW_027513740.1:0-145132 GCF_048772815.1 Callospermophilus lateralis
TATTAAGTCGGAACAAGTTATATTACTTATTCACAGTATGGTCTATTCATGCTTTATCTCTATATTCATAGACATAGGGTACACCTCTTTGTACGCCCAATACTAATTTTATGTCTTCAGTATATTGCTACCAAAAATGGTGGAAGAAATACTTATGTCACCTGATCTACATATACATATTATCACAATAATATTCTGGACAAAAATGTAAATGTTACACTTATGATTGAACCAAGCAAAGCCTAAATGAAATGTGAACATAGATTACTAAAAACATCCATGTCCAGGGTGCCTAATGCTCTCAAATGTCAATATTATTGGTGACTTCATATTTGTTTCTTTCTAAGATTCAACCTCAAGCCTGTTGAAAATGTCTAATCCTCTCACTCACTTTATACATTCCCTGATTTCGTAATATCTTTATTGATATCTTCTTTTCTACATGTTTTCCCCACTTCATCATCGTTACTGGCTCTTCATATGTGCTGACATATACATTCACTCTCTAACTGAAATCCTATTGCTAAAGAACTTTTGTTCCAAATCATATACTCACTCTTCTTCCTAAAACGACCGACTATCTTCCTAATCCTACCGACTATCCCTTTTTGAAGGGATGTTCTCTTCTACATTCAATCTTCCAAGGTACAAGGTCCTATGCCATTGTATATCAAATTATCTGAGACATCTGTGCAGAACATAATTCAAAGCTAAGTATCCCAATCAAGGGCCCAATGCCCTTATGGGTTTAAAATCATACCTGGATTTCTGTTTTCATACTTATGTTTCACCTCTACATTCTTGTAAATATACCAGGTTCCCAATACCATTATTCATCCAGAAGAATGATTCCTAACACAAATCGAAATCAAACCTGTTATTAACCCAAAACATACACTGTTCCCTCAATCTCATTTTACAGAAGAGCAGGGACAAAGTTGTTCTTACAATACAGAAAAGTAGGGGACCTTCCACCTGCTGAGATCCTCAAAGGTCCATGCAGAAATGATACCTGGAGAAGTTGTAGACAGGTATGAAGGACCTGAAAGAGCAAAAGTCATCTTCGATGACAAACCACCTGGTCAGGATGAAGGGATGTGTCTGAATCAGCCTCTCTCTTCTTATTGTGGAGAAGATGGACCAAACCAAGCCTGTGTGTGTGCCTATGGTTGATATACCATTCTAAATTGTGAAAGTGTCAGAGGAAGAAGGGGCAGCCTCCATCTCATGGGGCCCTTGGAAGCAACTGTTAGGACCAAGTGGTTGCAAAGGCAGTGACCTCATTCAGTTCCAAAGAAAGTGTCATACCTCATTTCCTTGGTGATGGAACTCTCTGAACTTGGTATCCAAGAAGCCAGGCACCCAGATGCAGTTCCAGTCCCAGTCCCAGTGGGCTCACTTGTTTGGATTTACCAAGGACAGAGTCAGTCTTTCTTGGTACCTACTGATGTGAGGATGGCCAAATGCCAGGAGAGCTCTGAAGAGGGACCTTTCCTGAGAAAGCAGGTAGTGGCTCACAACTTTTTCCTGACAACTTCACATAGTTGGCCAAGGAAACCAGATCTGAGAGAATACAGGCCATTTCGGGGGAACATAGTATTGCCCACCAGTCAGAGAACACTCCGGATAGTCACAGACCTACTTAGGGGAAGGAGGTGCCATTGTGAGTGTGGGTGTGTGGTTTTGTCTCTTGTTCTGAGAATAGGTAGGAAAGGCGGTTTGTTTGGTTTTCAGTGAACTATTTCTAGTAAGTCATTTGACAAGGTGAGTGTTTCTATGTCTGTGTATCCCACTGTGTCCGTGGTTGTAGACATGAGAAAAGACAATGCAACAATGGATGTGTCCTGTGTAGTAAAAAGATTCCCAGCATTCATCCTGCCCAATTTATGAATGGACTGCAGCTTGCCTTATGGATTGGCAAAACCTACTACCTTCCTAAGTCCCTGTTTTCTTCCTGAATTCTGGCAACTCTCCAGAATAGTCTCATTGTTTTGTGTCCAAGATATGTACCAACTCCAAGGTCTTTGACATGTCCATGTACTGGATACCTGAAGGGAATGGCCAGTATCTCAGAAAACTCAGATATGAGTGTGACCAGAAAAATCTCAGTGGAGATACCATGCTTTGGGCCTTTTGCTTACCTATTGTTCTGTTGCCCTGAATGTCAGGAAGATGTTGGGCTCAGGCTACCCCTTTGTGAAGCCTGAAGAAAACAGTTTTCAAATGGAAATGAATGGGCATCACCTGTGGCTCTTGCTAAATTGCTTCGGAAAGGGATGTGTCTGAATCAGGCTCTCTACCCTGTGTGAGGCTGTGGCTTAGATTCTCAGCACCTGATGGATCTAAAGAAAGATCCCATGTGTGAAACCAAAACCAAATTCCCAAAAAATTTCAGTCATTGTGAATGAATTCTATTGCCTTTCTCTGTAGGTTCCTGAAATCAATCAAGTGAGAATAGCGATCCTTTTGGTCAAATGAGTTCTTCAAATCTCTGCAGAGGTGCTTGTCTTTTCTCATGACTCCAGTTCACATAAAGAATCTAAACCCCACAGTCAGAAGGCCTCAAATTGGGAAAGCGGAGCAGTATTAATGACAGGCCTATTTGATCACTCCTGGTCCACAGGAAGGGTGTCCTTCCCACCCTGACTTGAGCCAAATGAGGGGCAAGGGAGCTTATTTTGGACACTCTTTTGGAATGTGCCCCTCATGGAAAGCTCCAACCAGTGGTTATGATGAGTGTCTATAAGGAAGAAGATGGGGCCATGTGATAGTGTTTTGTTTTTAATTGTGTTCATTTGATTGGCGGTGTGAAGAGATGACTGGGTCAACCTGGGCTTGAACTCTGGTTTGATTCCCCTTAGAGACTGCGTTCTGGAATTGACCTCAGAGAAGTATTGCCATGAAAAGTGTTGGGATATTAGGAGGCCACGCATGAAAGTCACCCTTGGAAACTGAGATCTAGGCCCAGGGTAGTTTTCCAAAGAGTACTGGGAATCTCAGCCAGTATATCACATGATTTTATTCTGAAAGACTTGGCAGGGATAGTTTTGAGTCAAAACACACATGGACGTCACATTGGAGACCTCACTGCACCTGGCTTCATGTGACCTTTTGGCCACTCTTTTGGAAGCCTTGCCTGTGAGAGTTCTCCAGAGCTTTCTTTGAAATGAACTTCCTCAACATTTAATGGTTCCTGAATGAATTGAAACCCACAGTGCCTCCAACTTCATCCTTGAAAAATGGCCAGATAAATACCATGAAATTTTTAAAATTCCCATGACCAGGTGGCACTGGAGAACCTTTGGATGTCCTGTTGCTGATCTTGAGTGTACCAGACCCTGCCTTAATTCACTGGGTTTCATTAAAATGGTGTAGAACAGAGATGCCATTGAGTTATAGCCTGCAGAGTTGTTGGCCTAGAGAAATGGTGTGCAGTTTTGTGATAATACATCTGTGTTGTGACCACGTGGTTCTGCCATTGGCTTCCAAATTCATTGTGACTGCCATGGTGCAGCCAGGAGACCTGTATATGTAAAAGCATGTTTTTATATTGAAAGATTTCAGGGCCATGTTCAGAATCAGGTTGCTATGGACATGGGGGCAAGCAAGTTAGAGCCTGCAGAGTATTGGGCCTAGAGAAGTGGTCTGCAGTTGTGTGATAATACATCTGTGTTATGGCCATGTGGATTTCTCATTGGCTTCCAAATTTTTTGTGACTAACATGGTGCAGCCAGGAGACCCGAATATGTAAAAGCATGTTTTTATATGGAGAGGATTCAGGGCCATGTTCAGAATCATGTTGCTATGGACAAGGGGGCAAAGTATGTGGGAAAGAAGCCTGGTTGTTGCATTCTCCTGCAGACCCTGACCCACAACACGTGACAGAACTCCCTCCAGCACTGTGTCCCTGTTGAACTTCTTGTATTTTGTGAAGCAAATACCAAACTCCCAGTGCAACAGCAGGAAACACCACGAAAAGTGGAGGATGACCAAATGGCTCCACAGTCAACATGGGGAGACAATTAGACCCCAGTGGCCACTGTTTACCTACAAAGAGTGAATTCAGCACTGCTGCCTCATGTTCACTGGAAAATAAGAAACCATATCCTCCAGGTCACATAGATGCAGACCCAGATTTTATTGTCTCACTACAAAGGAAGCTAAAGCTCCTGAAAATAACGTATGTTTCAAGTGCCCAACCTCAGAGGCAGTTTCTCAAGATGTCTTTACGCCAGCAGACCTCCATGTTAGAGGAGTGTTTACCATGTCCCTTACTTTTGGAAACTCCTCTACCACCTCCAAGGTTCTGAACTCTGAGCATTTTCCACTCAAGATATGTATTCACAGATTTTCTAACTCTTCTATTCTAATTGTGACTTACTTCAGGCGAAGGTAATGTCAAGGATTTGTTCTGGATGAGAGTGGGAAGATTTTTGTGTAGCATATATTTGCATACACATTTGATTCATTATTCTATTTTCCATTTGAAATACTGATCCCTGACACTAACTCATAACCTACTGGACTCTGACTACTACTCCTAATATGATGGAGAAAAATAACCCAAACAGAATAGAAATCCAAGCAGTTCAGAGGAAGCATGGTGTATAGTTGGACTTGCCTTTTGCATAAAAAAGGGTATGTGTTATAAATCTAGTCAATTTTCTGTTGAAATAGTTATCCATGTGTTTTTAAAGTTAACAAATATGTGAATTCCTGTCTCCCTCTCTCTGTAGCCTACTCAGCACATGTATTTTTATATGCACATATAGAATCCTACCTGGTATCACACGTACATTCTTGTGAGGTGGCTGACTTGGCAGATACAAAATGTGAGAAGAGATTACTCCTCCTAAATGCTGTTGGAACTGAAAATTTAATGTATGGGTAAACTTCCTAGTTAAACAACATTATACATAAATCTATCTTCAGTAACATGAATATTTTTGAATCTGTGGATGATGTATATTTCATGGTGAATTTCAATTGGCATATATATTGCTATTTTTATAGTCTCAGTTTGTGTGAGTGTGTGTGTGTGTGTATATATATATATATATATATATATATATATATATATATATATTCTCCAGATTTTTCAAAATATGAAATGTATGAGTCTTATTATACACTCCCTGAATTCATTCATGTTCATGTATGTGGATTTATAATCAACTTTTCACAAGATTATTCTCAGAAATACTCATCTACCTGAAATACATATTTGTTTCCTAGTACTGAAAACTAAGTTCAGTGAATGGTGCATACAAATTCTAATATTTCTACATTAACGGACGCAGTTTAACATCAATTCAAGTAGATTCCTATGGGACATGATGTGTATTTTAACGTTCATTTTTATTCAACACTGGTACATTACTATTTCTTCAATTTCTGCACATCATCGTATATATTTATCATCCACAAGTTAGCAAATATATAGGCGTTTGTTTCACTTTAAATCACTTTCTGCTTCAGAACACATGCATACCTCCAGGTTTCTGGACTGGTCTTTTCATGAGACTTCTTTCCAAACACATTATTTTCAATTTCCATAATCACTTTTGAAGCAAAACTCAAACACTCTTCATGAAAATCCATAACCCTAATATTTCATTCAGATGTATAATGGGTAGGATTAAATGTAGTATATCAATATAAGGTTTCCTGTATATTTTCAGATATCAATTCAATCCATTATTTAAAGTTGGAACCAGTAATATTATTAATTCACAGTATTGTCTATTCATGCATTATCTCTATATTCATAGACAAATGGTACACCTATTTCTACCCAAAATACTAATTCATATATCTTCAAAATATTGCTCCCATAAATGGTGGAAGAAAAACTCCTATTACCTGATCTACATATATTATTTATTATAGTAATATTCTGGACACACATAGGAATGTTCACACTTATGATTGTACCAATGTAAAGTCGGGCGAGCGTCGGAAAAGAGACCACGAAGAGACTGTCTCATGCAACAGCAAAGGGTTTATTGGGGGTCCAGCATGCTGGGCCTCAGAGCTCACTTGAATAGAGAAGAGAGCCCTAAGAACAGCTTAAGCAGAGCTTATGCAATTTACGTGGTGAGAGCAGGGAGGGAAATTTATTGATGGGTCAGGTCGAGTGAGTGGTTTGCATGCCAATGGGAGAGGGAGTACATTCAACAGTTTGGCAATTGGGGACAGCACATTCTGGGAACAAGATTAGCAAACAGTTTTCAAGATTTCATCAGTATTTTGTTAAGCATACAGAAAAACAAGAAGTTAAAAGTACATATTTTATTAACCTTTCATTCCCCACTTCTTATTCTGCTTAATTTTAATCATAAAAATGAGCATTGCGGGGTCTCACATTTTATGTCTTCTAGTGAGGTATATTGTTGTCTGATTACCATAAGTTTAACTTATCCAATTTAAGCTTGTAGAAAGGAAACTAGATGGTTGAGCAAACAGGGTCCTACAATTAGCAATGAAATGAGGATTATTAATGGACTGGCCAGGGCTGATAAAAGCGTAGTTAACCAGGGGGACTGTGTGAACAAAGACTCAAACCACCCTTTTTGTGCATCTCTCTCTTGTTGATGCTCTTCTAGGCGTCTTCTTAATTTACTCATAGATTTTTTTACAACTCCAGTATGGTCGGCATAAAATCAACTTTTTCCCTCAATGCAGCACAAAAGCCCCCTTCTCTCACGAAGAGGAGGTCCAACCCTCGCATGTTCTGTAAAACAATTTCAGAGAGAGAGGTTAAAGATTCCTATAAAACTGTGATGGAGGTTTTTAATATCTTTAAATTTTGGTCTATTGCTGCTTCTCATCGGGTCATTTGTTGTGTCACATGGACTAGGACAGTGATTCCTGTGCCCACACCTGCAGCAGCTCCTTTTCCTAATAGGATGGCTAAAGTGAGGGATACAGGTTCCCAGAGGAACCGGGTTGTATGCCCCCGTATTTGATATTTAAATTAACCTGCCTCATGATAGAGCACTCTGGGAAACATCTGAACATTACATAATTAATCACATCTGTTGACCATTTTATGAAAACATAAACAATGTTTAAGTATATAGAATTATACTGTTGTAAGGACGGACAATTCAAGGCACCTAAGATAGCACCGAAGACAGCGAAACATACCTATTTGGTTGCAACGGATTTAGAGGGCATTGCTTCTGTTGTAATCAATTAGTCACCTGATCTCCAAATTTAGGTAGTTTCCGAATTTTGTACCCAACATGTAAGGGAAGGGGCTCAGAAGTTCACAGTCTGCATAAGTTCACAAAAAGAAGTTTTCGTTTCTATTGTTTTTTTCATCTGTTCTGGGCAAGTTAACATTTTAAGGACACCTGGAATGGGAGAGCTTTTTTCTTCTCTTTTTTTTTTCTCACTGCCAGCTGTAACAATGGAGCTCATTTGGTAACTTATTTATCTTAGAAATGTAACCATGTCTGTGAAGCCCCAGCTCAAGGCCAGAGGCCTTGTTCACATGTTTTGTGAAAAACTAGTAAGGGGGAGTCTAGCTTAGGAGTGCTGATTTTTCCAGCCAGTGGCCAAATAGAACAGGGAAACACGAAAAGGGGAAGTTTATCTACATTGAACTCTTTTATAGGGACTCTTTGGCTGAAAGTCCTAAAGTCAGCCATGGTGAAGACTGCTGGAGAAGGTCATTTAAGACTTTTCTGTGGGCCTGGTATAGACGGGGAAGACAGGGAAGGCGGGTCTGAGAGCAGCACCTTGGGTCTGAGCATGAGGAAGGAGACATGTAAAAGAATAATGGGAAAGGGGTTTGGAATTTTCCAGGCAACAAAACTTGAGCAGTAGAACAGATAGAGCAGAGGGGAAGATGGGAGTTTGTATCCCAAAAAGCCTGTGAGGGACTTTAAATTCTTAGTAACCTGTTTTCAGTGATGACAGAGCAACTTTAAAGGCCATTTTCATTACATTTTGGATAGGGGTCTGAGGGCTCTCCTTAGCTGGTTTGAGCTTTGGGTTAGCTGGTAAGAGGACCTGGTGGGACCTGGTGTGGGCACTGACAGGAGAAGAGAGTAGTGAGTGGGTGGATGGGTACCTCAGTACCTGCTACCTCAGCAAGGGGGCAATAATCTGAGAACCGGCGGTTTGGGTTTTTGATCTAGTAATTGGAGGGAAGAAATCAGGTTGCTGAGGTGGGAGTGGCAGCAGAGAGTCTGGAGCAGAAAGCTGAGGGTGAGGATCTATTGGATAAGCATAGTTCAGGATGTGAGCGAAGGAGGGAAAATGCCTCCACTTAGGGGAATTTCCTTCCACCCTTTGAGCACTTGCCGAAGTTAAAAAGGTCACGGAGAATTTTAGGATCTAGAGACCCCTCTGGGGGCCATCGGTATTGGTTGTGTAATTGGTAATATGGCCAATGCTGTGTATTGAATTTGATGAGGAGTTTGGGTTCCACCAGGCACCCCTGTATGCTCACATTCCCATGACTTACAGAAGAAGTCGGCATTTCCCCCACACAGCCATGTCTGTTTGTGGCTTTGATAGTCCGCTGGGCAAACATAGTAATCTAGGCTAGCCAACCTGCATCTGGCTCTCGTGTCCCTACATCCATAATGTTTGTTTCTATTACCTATGATACGGAAAGGATTTATTGGAATTTTAGTTGGATCCCCTTCATCAGGGATATCCCAATAGGAAAGACCTATAGCCAGCTGACAAATGTCTGGGTGGAGAGATGGCCACCATGTCCCTAAAAGGGCTGTATGCAAGATAGACCATACTTCTTGTACAGTAGGATTTGTGATCAGCCATTACTGCTGAACAGGCTGATGAGGGTTAGGACTACTCTTGGCCAAGGGGAGAGTCTGTAGCCTTATCCACATGGCGAATACGCACTTTGAAAGTGTTACCAGTCTTTTCCAGTTTCCAGTCAGATTTTGGACAGGGCGCAGGCCAGAGATGAGAGACATGGATCCTTGAAGTGATTCCGTCTACATTTACCACTGTAGGTGTTATATGTAGCACCTTATATGGTCCTTTCCAGTGGGGTTCCAGGGATGACACCTGATGTCGTCTAATGTAGACGAAGTCTCCTACTTGGTATCGATATGGAGTCCCCTCGTCCCCAGGTTGGTCGGCAGTGGCCAGATGTTTCCACAGATATTGCTGATTTCTTTCAAGAGCTTTAAGTCTGTCAAGCAAGGGGGTGTGGAAGGGATCGTTAGGTCTTAGAGTTTGGGTTAGGTCCCTTACTGGAGGAGGGACCATAGAGAATTTCATAGGGGGTGAGGTTACACAAGGAAACAGAGGAGTATGAGTATTTCTTGCATGAAACAGTGCATAAAGCAGGAGAATAGATGGATCTTTTATGCCGATCTCTAAGCTTGATTTTGTTAATTCTCTTTAATGGTTCTATTATTTTTTTTTTTTACCTGTACTGAGCTCTGGGGTCTATAAGCACAATGTAATTTCCAATTAATCCCCAGGGTCCTGGCTAATCCCTGACTTATCAGGGCAATTAACGCCAGTCCATTATCAGACCCTATTGCCTTAGCCAGTCCGTATCTTAGAAAAATATCTTTCAGGATCTTCTTGACCACCATTTGTGCCATTTATTTTGTTGTTGTTGTTTTTTTTTTGTGTGTGTGTGTGTGGGGGGGAAGGCTTCAATTAATTCATCCTGAAAATGTATCTACAAAGACTAGGAGATATTTAAGTCCATAACTTCCTGGCTTAATTTCAGTAATGTCCACTTCCAAGAATTGTCCTGGTCTGGTTTCTTGTAGGTGCTTTCCTGCAGGAAAGTTGGAAGGGTAAGCATTAACCAATTGACAGACCCGGCAGGCTTTTGTTACCCGTTCAGTTATTTCTTTCGCTCTGAGTCGGTTAGTGGAAAACTCTGTTCTTGATCCTTCAGGAATGCCTGCAGTTTCTTTGAACCAAGGTGAGTGAGTTGATATACATTTTTAACTTAGTTTAGGGCTTTCTGAAGATGCAAGCTGGGCTCAGTGAAGTTGAGGGTTTCAGTGTCAGTGTCCTTAGATGTTATCAAAAGCTTGCTGGTGCTCAGGGGTCCATTAGAATTGGGCATCTCTCTTTAACAGCGGGTATAAAGGAGCAGATAAGGACGCAAACCCAGGTATCCATAAGCTGCATAAGCCAGCAGTCCCAAGAAACTCTCTGAGTTGTCTGCTGTTAGATGGGGGTGGTATCTGCTCAATGGATTGTTTTCTGGTCTCAGTGAGCCATCGCTTACTGCCCCTAAGGGAATAGTCCAGGAAGATTACTTCTTGCTGGCAAATTTGGGCTTTTTTGGCAGAAGCACTATACCAGAGTTGAGCAAGCTCGTATAATAATAATTGGGTTCCAGACTCACAGTTTTTCTTGGTGTTGGCTGCCAGTTGCAGGTCATCGACATATTGAAGCAGGGTGACGTCAGGGTGCATAGTTCTGAAGTTGTTGGGGTCTCTGTGGAGGGCTTCATCAAAGAGAGTGGGGGAGTTTTTGAACCCCTGTGGGAGTCTAGTCCATGTTAGTTGACCAGACGTCCCGGTTTCTGGGTCTACCCACTCAAAATCAAATAGCAACTGACTATCTTTATGCAGAGGCAAGCAAAAGAAAGCATCTTTTAAGTCCAGAACAGTATACCATTTCCGCTCATGGTTCAGAGTGCTAAGCAGATTGTACAGATTATGTACTGTGGGGTGAATGTCCTGCACTCTGTTGTAGATCTCTCTTTGGTCTTGAACGGTGCGATAGTCCCCGGTTCCTGGATTTTTATACTGGTAACAGGGCAGTGTTCCAGTTCAAATGACAGGGCCTTAGGACCCTTAAGGCCAGATATTTCTGAATATGGGGCCTTATCCCATCTTTAGCTTTTTTGCTCAGAGGATATTTTTTGACATTGATGGGGGGGCTGAAGTTTTTAACTCCACTGTTATTGGAGGATGTTTCACGGCTACGTGTAACCCAGCAGTTTTTTTCCTAGGCATCTGCGTAATCTGTTATCCATTTCCGGGGTAGCTTGCCTGTTTGATCAGTCTTGGGGGGTTTGACAAGTTGATGTTCATCTTCTACTGACATAGTAAAAGCCGTGACTATAGGAGTTTTTACTGAAAAATTTAGAAATTTCACTTGGGGGCCTTCAGGGTTAAAAGTTATTCTGGCCTGGAGCTTTTTGAGCAGATGTGTGCCCATCAATGGGGTCGGGCATTCTGGGATTACTAGGAACGAGTGATGGATTTTTTCTTTCCCCAGGTCCATGGTCCTCTTAGTTGTCTAAGCCCCATATTTACTCCCATTAGCCCCTTGAACTAGAGTCCTTTTTGTTTGATAGATGGCCCAATGGGGCCTTAAGGGCTGAGTATACTTACCCTGTATCCACTTCAAAGTTTAACCCCCCCAGCGAGTACTTTGTGTTCTTTTGGCCGGGCCAGCTACCTCCAAGGAAGGAGGGGCTGTGTGTGCCGTGGGGTAGTCACCTGGAGGGCGCTGGGCTGGCCTATATTTCTCCAATGGTGGAGAGTCTGAGTCAGCAGCAGGGGAATCACTTAGAGGGTGTTTGGGGTTGGAGGACAAGGGCAGGGCATAAGGAGGGGGAAGAGAGTCCAGTAGAGTCTTGAGACTCAGGGACAACAGAGGGTGGAGGAGGGGGAGCAGAGGGTTTGAGAGATAGAAAAGTGGGAGAACCAGTAGGAGCGGGGACAGGGACAAGGAAAGGCTTCAACCATGGAAGAGGAGATTTGCAGAGGTCCTGCAAACTAAAGATATATAGCTGTTGATCTGGATGGCTATGTGGCCCCGGCTGAAAGACAATATCTCTGAGTTTTTGAATTAGTGTGAAGTAGAAAGATCCTTCTGGGGGCCATCCGACTCCAAAGGTGGGTCATTCTGAGACACATAGAGTCTTCCAGATCTGACGTTTTACTGAAAAAAAGAAGATTCTGAGCCTTTAAGCAGACTTTGGTCCAGTGATCAAGGTTCAGGGACAGAGGCATTGAAGTGTTCTGTCCCATATGAAAGATACACAAATAGTGAAAGCAATGACACACGACACAGACAAGACAAGACAATAAAGACAGGCAATGGAGGTCCAATACTGAGAACAGGACTGAGTAGCCAGGAAAACCTGATGGGCTGACAATACCGAATCCAAAACAAAATATCACTGAGTTTAGGAGACTATTGTTACTCGGTTTCCCGAGTTCTCTGGGGCGTCCCCCAGAGACGTGGCCTGTGGCTCTGTGACACTTCTGTCAGCCACCGTCAGAAAGAGCTCATGCTCATCACCAATAGCCATTTTGCCCATGCCTAACCTGAAACCTGAAACAAGAAAGTGGCGCCTTACTTAACCTGAGATGAGCCTATTGGGGGTCTCTCGTCCAACGCTGCTGGAACTCGCTGGGGCCCTCAGATGTAATGGTCAGGCGACCATTGGAGGAAGAGACCACCAAGACACTGTCTCATGCAACAGCAAAGCACCCAAAATTCTGGGGCTCAGACCTCACTTGAATAGAGCAGAGAGCACTGAGAACAGCTTAAGCAGAGCTTATATACTTTTCTTGAAGAGGGCAGGGAGGGAAGTTTATTGATGGGTCAGGGAAAGTGGGCGGTTTGCATGTAAACGGGTGAGGGTGTACATTCTGCAGTTTGGCAGTTGGGGACAGCACATTCTGGGAACAAGATTAGCAAAAAGTTTTCAAGATTTCAAGAGTGTTTTCTTAAGCATACAGAAAAACAGGAAGAGACAAGTACCTATTTTATTTATTTTCAACAAAGCCTAAATGGAAAGTGAGCATGAATTACTAAAAACATTCATGTCCAGGTTGCCTAATGCTCTCAAATGTCAATTCTATTGGTGACTACATATTTCTTTCTTCCTAAGGTTATATATTCAACCTCAACCCTGTTGAAAATGCCTAATCCTATGACTCACTTAATAATTTGCCTGATTTCCTAAGGTCTCTATTGATACCTCCTTTCCTACATATTTTCCCAAATTCATTATTGTGACTGACACTTAACATGGGCTGACATTAATATTCACTCTCTAACCGAAACCCTATTTGTAAAGAACTTTTTTCCAAATCTTATTCTCACCCTTCTTTCTAAACCTACTGACTATCTTCCTAATTCCACCGACTATCCCTTTTTGACTGGAGGTTCTCTTCGACATTCAATCATCCAAGGTACAACGTCCTATGCCATTGTGTATGGATTTATCTGAGACATTTGTGCAGAAAGTATAACATTGCTAAGTATCCCAATGAAGGTCTCAATGCCCTTCTGGGATGCAAATCTTACCTAGATTTCTGTTTCCATAATTTTAACTCACGTCTATATTCTTATAAATATCACAGATTCCCAATACCATTATTCATCCTGCAGAATGATTCCTAACCCAAATCGAAACTGTTATTAACCGTAACCACACAGTGATCTCTCAATCTAACTTTAGAGAAGAGCAGGGACAGAGTTGGCCTTAAAATATAGGGATGTAGGGGATCTTCCACTTGCTGAGAACCTCAAAGGTCCATGCAGAAATGATCCCTGAAGAAGATGTAGGCAGCTATGAAGGACCTGAGAGAGCAAAAGTCATCTTCCATTGCCAAAAAACCTGGTCAGGATGAAGGGATGTGGCTGAATCAGCCTCTCTCTTAATGTACAGGAGACGGACCAAACCAGGCCTTTGTGGAGCGCTGTTTCTTGGTGCCTTTGATTTATATATCATTCTAACTTGTGAAAATGTCACAGGAAGTAGGGGCAGCCTCCATCTCATGGAACCATTGGAAGCAACTGTTAGGACAATGTGTTTGCCAAGGCAGTGACCTCATTAAATTCCTGAAGGAAGTAACCTACCTCACTTCCTTGGTGATGGAACACTTTAAACTTGGGATCCAGGAAGCCAGGCACTGAGAGCCAATCCAAGTCCCAGTCCCAGTGGGCTCACTTGTTTGGTGTTACTAAGGACAGAATCAGTCTTTCTTGGTACCTACTGATGTGAGGATGGCCACATGCCAGGGACCTTTCCTGAGAAAGTAGGTAGTGGCTCTCCACATGCTCCTGACAACGTCACAGAGTTGGCCAAGGAGACCAGATCTGAGAATGGATAGACCATATCAGGGGAACATAGTATGACCCACCAGTCAAAGGACACTCTGGATAGTTACAAACCTACTTGGGGGAAGGAGGTGCCTTTGTGGGTGTGGGTGTGAGTGTGTGGTTTTGTCTCATGTTCTGAGAATAGGTAGGAAAGGTGGTTTGTTTGGATTGGAATGGACTTTTTCTAGTAAATTGTTTGACAAGGCGAGTGTTTCTATGTCTGTTTCTCCCACTGTGTCCGTGGTTGTAGACATTAGAAAAGAAAATGCATCAATGGATGTTACCTGTCTTGTAGAAAGCTTCCCAGCATTCATCCTGCCCAATTAACGCATGGACTGTGACTTGCCTTATGGATGGGCAACACCTACTATCTTACTACGTTTCTGTTTTCTTCCTGAATTCTGGCCACTCTCAAGAATTGGCTCATGGTTTTGTGTCCAAGATATGTACCACCTCCAAGCACTGTGACATGGCCATGTACATGATAACTGAAGGGAATGGGAGGATCTCAGAAAACTCAGATATCAATGTGACCAGTAAAGTCTCAGTGGAGAATCCTTGCTTTGGGCCATTTGCTTACCTATTGCTTCATTGCCCTGAATGTCAGGAAGGTCTTTGCCTCAGGCCACCCCTTTGTGAAGCCTTAAGAAAACAGTTTTCAAATGGAAATGAATGGGCATCACCTGTGGCTCTTTGCTTAATTGCTTCCAAAAGGGATGTGTCTGAATCAGCCTCGTGAACCTGTGTGAGGCTGCTGCTTAGATTCTTAACACCTGATGGATCTAAGGTAAGATTCCATGTGTGCTACAAATACAAAATGGTCAAAATTGCAGTCATTGTGTATGAAGTCTCTCGCCATCTTCTGTAAGGTTCCTGACCTCCATCCTGGCCTGCAAAGGCTAGACCATAGATGCTTGGGTTTTTTCATGACTCCCATTCATATAAAGAATTTATACCTGGCAGTCAGTAGGCCTCAAATTGGAGAAGTGGAGCAGTAATAAGGTCAGGCCTATTTGATCACTCCTGGTTCACAGGAAAGGTGTTTAGGCCACACTGACCTTAGGCAACATAGGGGCGAGGGAGCATATTTTGGACAGGGTCTTGGACTTCACCCCTTTTGGAAACGTCCAGCCAGAGGATTTGATGAGTGTCTACATGGAAGAAGACGAGGGCTATGTGAAAGTGTTTTGGTTTTAATTGTGGTCATTTGTGTGGCAGTTGGAAGACATAACTGTGTCCACCATGGCTTGAACTTTGGTGTGATTCCCCTTAGAGACTGCGTTCTGGACCTGACCTCAGAGAAGAATTGCCATGAATTGTGTTGGGATTTCAGGAGGCCACGCATGAGAGTCCCCATTGGAAACTGAGATATAGGCCCAGGTGGCTCTCCACAGAACACTGGGAATCTCAGCTACGATATCACATGATTTTATTCTGAAAGACTTGGCAACCATAGTTGAGATTCAAAACACACATGGACCTAGCATTGTAGACCTCAATGGGCCTGGCTTCATGTGACCTTTTGGCCACTCCATGGGAAGCCTTGCCTGTGAGAGTCCTCCAGAGCTTTCATTGAAATGAAATTCCTCACCATTTAATGGTTCCTGAAAGAATTGAAACTCACAGTGCATCCAACTTCATCCTTGAAAAATGGCTAGATAAATACCATGAAATTTTTGAAATTCTTATGACCAAGTGGCACTGAAGAACATTTGGATGTCCAGTTGCTGATCATGAGTGTACCAGAGAGTGCCTTGATTGACTGGGTTTCATGAAAATGGTGTAGAAGAAAGAATCCTGTATGTTGGCGCCTGCTGAGTAGTGACCCAGAGCTGTGGTGTGCAGTTGTGTCATAAAATATCTCTGGTGGGGCCATTTGGATCTGCCATTGACTTCCAAATGTCTTGTGGCAGACATGGTGCAGCCAGTAATCCCTATATGTCTGATCTCTTCATATAAAGGCATCTTGTTATATTTAGAGGTTTCAGGGCCGTGTTCAGAATCAGGTTGCAATGGTTGAGGGGGCAAGCTATGTGGGATATAAGCCTCATTGGTGGATTCTCCTGGAGACCCTGACCCACCACACGTGTGAGAAATCCCTCCAGCACTGAGTCCCTGTTGATCTCCTTGTATTTCATGAAGCAAATACTAAACCCCCAGTGCAGCAGCAAGAAACACCATGAAATGTGGAAGATGCGCAAATGGCTTCACATACCACATGGGGAGACACTTAGCCTTCAGTGACAACAGTTTCCCTACAAAGAGAGAATTCTGCACTCCTGCCTCATGTTCATTGGAAAATAAGAAACCATGTCCTCCAGGTCACATAGATGCAGACCCAGCTCTGATGGTCTCACTACAAAGAAGCTAAAGCTCCTGACAACAACATATATTTCAAGTGCCCAAGGTCAGGGAGAGTTTCTCAATAAGTTTTAGGCCGGCAGAGCTCCATGTTTGTGGAGTGTTTACCTGTTTGACCAGGACAGGAGAAAAGACCACTGACTCCAATTAAAATCAAATTAAAGCAAGCTTATTATTTTTCCACTGGCTGAGCTGCCTATCCCTCTCAAAATGGCAGAAACAAGACAGCAACCCCACCTTTCCTACAGCCCAGCTTTATAGTCCAGTAAGTTACACAAAAGGGGGGTTACAGATAACAGAACTCGGAGAAGCATCACGCTATTGCTAGTTTACAATTTTTTTTTTTGCTGGCCCCATCATCAGAATTTATGAGGACCATTAGAGACTCACGAGAGTCGTTGTCTGGCCAGAGAAGGCCAATATTTATGAGGTGTCACTAAATTTTCAGAGAGGGCTGCTATCTGGTCAGAGAGCCAGGCATGGGTGAGTTCAAGGCACGGACAGGCATTTCAAGCAGATTCAGAATTTGCAGTAATTTATAGGAAAGCAAAATTATCTTTTCATGACTTTGTGGCAAGATGGCTCCCAATTTTAATAAATGATCAGGTTGGGTTTATCATTCCCCCCCCCATTTTTTTTTTGCTTTTTAATATTTTTTAAATTAATTTTTATTGAAGGTTGTTCAAAACATTACATAGTTCTTGATATATCATATTTCACACTTTGATTCAAGTGGGATATGAGCTCCCATTTTTACCCCATATACAGATTGCAAAATCACATCAGTTGCAGAACCATTGATTTACATATTGCCATTATGGTGTCTGTTGTATTCTGCTGCCTTTCCTATCCTCTACTATCCCCCCTCCCCCCTCCCCTCCCCTCTTCTCTCTCTACCCCCTCTACTGTAGTTCATTTCTCCCCCTTAAATTTTTCTCCTTTCCCCTCACTTCCTCTTTTATGTAATTTTGTATACCCCTGAGGGTCTCCTTCCATTTACATGCAATTTCCCTTCTCTCTCCCTTTCCCTTTCACCTCTCATCCCTGTTTAATGTTAATCTTCTTCTCATGCTCTTCGTCCCTACTCTGTTCTTAGTTACTCTCCTTATATCAAAGAAGACATTTGGCATTTGTTTTTAAGGGATTGGCTAGCTTCACATAGCATAATCTGCTCTAATGCCATCCATTTCCCTCCAAATTCTATGATTTTGTCATTTCTTAATGCAGAGTAATACTCCATTGTGTATAAATGCCACATTTTTTTTATCCATTCGTCTATTGAAGGGCATCTAGGTTGGTTCCACAGTCTTGCTATTGTGAATTGTGCTGCTATGAACATGGATGTAGCAGTGTCCCTATTGTGTGCTCTTTTTAGGTCTTTAGGGAATAGACCGAGTAGGGGAAAAGCTGGATCAAATGGTGGTTCCATTCCGAGCTTTCCAAGAAATCTCCATACTGCTTTCCAAATTGGCCGCACCAATTTTCAGTCCCACCAGCAATGTACAAGAGTACCCTTTTCCCCACATCCTCGCCAGCACTTGTTGCTGTTTGACTTCCTAATGGCTGCCAATCTTACTGGAGTGAGATTTGCAACAAAATGAAACTGAATCCCTTACTCTCGCCATGCACAAAAGTTAACTCAAAGTGGATCAAGGAACTTGATATCAAATCAGAGACATGGCATTTGATAGAAGAAAAAGTTGGCTATGATCTACATACTGTGGGGTCGGGCTCCAAATTCCTCAATAGGACACCCATAGCACAACAGTTAATAACTAGAATCAACAAAAGGGACTTACTCAAACTAAAAAGTTTTTTCTCAGCAAAAGAAACAATAAGAGAGGTAAATAGGGAGCCTACGTCCTGGGAACAAATCTTTACTCCTCACACTTCAGACAGAGCGCTAATATTCAGAATATACAAAGAACTAAAAAAATTAGACAATGAGATAACGAATAACCCAATCAACAAATGGGCCAAGGACCTGAACAGAAATTTCTCAGAGGAGGACATACAATCAATCAACAAGTATATGAAAAAATGCTCACCATCTCTAGCAGTCAGAGAAATGCAAATCATTCCCCCTTTTTTAATGTGTCCCTTCCAAATTTTTGATAGGGTAGGGAAAGAGCAATGAGGGAATTTTAATCCCTCAGGTAACAGTCTCCAAATTTTTAGAACTCACCCAAAATTGGATTCCTGGTTTTACCTGACTTAATTAATTACTTATATTGATATTCTATTTATTTTTGGCTCCATAGTTGTAAGACGAGAGGCGTCACTCATTTTGGCTTCTTCTGAGCTGAGAGAGAGTGACGTGAGTGGGCACAGTATAAGGGACATGAGTTGCTTTTTAGAAGTCAGTTGAGGAACATGAGTTGCCTTTTAGAAATCAGTTCGTTTTGAAGTCTGGTTGGGGAAGAACAGGTTGTAAATTCATCTGGGGATGGGTTCTTCTGTGTGAGAAACAAGAACCATGAGTACTGAAAAAATGTTGCAGCAGCTGGAACATGTCACTGTGTAGAAGTTCCCTCAGCAGGCTTTAATATTCCCAGTTATCAGGACTGTCAACTTAATATTTAACATTTAGTGTTACAGTTATCCCTCTCCATAAGATACAGTTTAATGATTTAATATCATCTGATCTTGCAAAATCATTTTACTAGTATGACCTCTGTTTGTAATAGAGAAACCTTTAATTCTGTTACTCAGGGCTGGATAATCGTACTAGCAAACACCAACCCTACCTGTAGGTTAGGAATATCTGTAGGCCTTAAACTAAAAATTTCTGCCTCTGGCAGCTCCTCTTGATAGTCTCTTTTTATAGTTATCAGGCATTCCTTTCTGGGAATCCTTCTTTGTAGCCTCCAGTCTTACTTATTTTGGGAGGCTAACATAATGTGTATAAAAAATTATTATTATTATTATTAATATTATTTAAAATGCCCAGGAATGGCTGTATTTTGCTTTTAACTGTCTTTCCTAAGTGTTTATCATGAAACAGTCAAACTGACTTTTGTTTCTATCTATTGTTAACAGTCAGCTGAGCTTTTATGGGAGTCATTCCTGGGGAAACTTGAGAGCAGCTTCTCAGTTCTGCTAGTGCCATTTGCGCTAGGTGGGTCCAGGTCTTGCTTGACCATGTGGCTACCCTTGGAAGCATCAGGGATGTCTCCCTTCTCTGATGACTCTCCTCTTCTTAGCAAATGCACTGATTGGCTTTCTGTTCTCCAGGGGTCTCATTAATCTCCCTAATTGGGAAGATATGAGGCCCAGAGTTGCAAAGGTCTTTGAGAAGTCCCTTGTTCCCTGGATTCAGACTGACTCAGAGGGCAAGAGCCAAATATTGGTTTTCTTGTCCCTTTTCATGTAACTTTAATATAAATCCTAATCTTAATCATCCATCAAATAAATTTTAACAGCCTTATATTAAGAGTACTGGGCTTTAATGTCTATAACTTTATAATTATTTATCTTTTTTATTAACTGGGATCTGTATTATTCTGTCTGTCTTGTAGGTGATGACTTATTATCTTAAATTAACCCATGTTGTGTTCTTAAAGCAACACTTCTGTAAAACACTAACAAGGAATCTTTAGATCACTTATAAGGAAATTACAAAATAAAATTTTTTAACAAGAGTAAAAATACTTAGTTCGTGTAATAGCTACCCTGAAGTTTTAAGCTGAGTTATACATTATATCCCCTGTTTGAGATCCTAGAAATCTTGACAGAAAAAAAAACAACTTTTGAACATAACTTTAAATGAAATAATATCTGACCTACTGCTTTCGTAGTCATTCTCACATATAGTAAGATGGGACACAGAGCCTTATCTCAGGTAAGGCAGGGCTCTTTATAAAACTTAAGTGTTTTACTTCTAAAGATGATCTTTGTTTTTTTAAATATCATTTTACAAAGATTACATATATTATTTGAGGTCACATGAACATTAGTTAACACCATATGATATCACATTTAAAACATGAATTTAAGAAAGGCTGAAAGTTTTTAACCTTTATATAGATTAGACTCTCATTAACATAAAAATACATTTAAATTGTTCCTTAATGTAAAAAGTAACATACAACTTTACATATCTTATTGATAAGAAGTAAATGAATGCCCAATATATTTTTTTACCATACAACTTCAGAACACCAGCTTGAAATAATGCTCTTTTAAAGTTTCTACCTTACAGATTCGTATACCTGAAAGATATGAGCACATCAATAGCATCACAATTACATTGAAGTTTCTACATTAACCAAGTTTAGCTTTTAAATAAATGGCAGTACAGTGCTCTAAAATAACAGTTCTTATTTAATCAGTTGTTTAATTTTTATGGTTGCTTGCTCTAGAAAAAATAAAACTTAATAAACACAATGTTATGGGTAAACTTATGTTTTAAGAAATTTTTGTCTCTTTAACACATGACTGATTATTACAATCTTATACAGACATTAGTACAAACTTATACAGACCTTAGTAAATCAATCAGATATCTAACAAAAGTACTCATGAATGAGTAATCCCATATCAAATTTACTTTACTTATTTATCAATATATTAGACAAATATATTGAACAGTGTAAACCATTTTTTTGTTGAAGGAAAAGTCTTAGAACCAAGGCATATTAGAACATTTGTAGACATTAATATTTTATTAGATTTTTGAACACCTAGAAAAACTTGTAAGCTTAAATTTAAAGACATTTATTTTTATCTCTTTATCCAATTTAAATTCAACTATTTAAATCACTTGAATTAAAGATCTTTGGATCCACTTTTTAAAATTTGTTTTTATGAGCGTTTTTGTTTTAATGAGTGCTCTTTATAAATGTTAATTTGTGTATCATATATATGATATACGGACAAATGAATATATAGACATACAACACATACCAAAATTGTGCACACATAATAATAGTAAAGGCCTTGTAGCTTTTCCAGGTGAAATATCCATTGCAATGTTTCAAAAACTACACAGTTAGTCAAAGATAGAACTGGTCAGAAAAACATCATCCTAGGTCTTTAGGATCAAAATCATGATCTCAAAAAAAAAATAAAGAATCTAAGGAAAAAATAAGAGTCCTAGAAAAATTGACTGGCCATTAATTAGTAAATACCATACAATTTAATTTTTTTTAGGCCTCAGATCACTCTCCTACTGAGCTTGCAGGCCTCTTTCATTTGCCATTCAACATAAGTCCTGGCTGAGGTCTGGAAGGAGCAGGAAAAAGCTGCTATTCTGAGCAGACACCTCAGGCCTAAGGCATTTCAACCATAATTTTCAGGTTCAGATGTTGAAAATTATAATACAATTTTAAGACAAAATTCACAAAATTTTATGATACAAGTTTAAGACACAGTTTACAAAATTTTACATCTTTATATCTTGTTTTGTCAACAGATACCATACTATGATTTACTATCCTTGTCCAAATTAATGCACTGGTAGACACAGTGACATTTTCCCAGGCTACCCAATTAAAAATTGGTGAAAAAAAAGCCTGAATGATTGGGAAGTTACTTGCCAACTTGGAAGTAGAGATCTCTAGTTTTCCATCCTAAGTATTTAAGTTCTCTGGCATGAATTATCTGAAATCATAAACTAAACAATTTCCTAAACCCGACTTTTAACTGCAAGATTGTGCAATGCTTCAAAAAACCATTCAGATGCCAGATTGTTACAATAAAACATCATCATTTAGATACACATTCAGCTAAGATCATTCCCAAGAAATGATTTATAATATCAACACATTATTGCACATGTCTTAAAGGGCCAGAAACAAAGACACAAGACAGACTGAAAGGAGCTCCAGACTATGGCTTACAGACAGAAGCCTTTAAACCAGAGCAGATAAGAGAAAAATCTCCTACACCAGTGGCACCATAGATTTTCCCACAAGGTAACCAGATGTTTTCACAGAGGGACAACCTGAAATGTAAAATCAAGGGTCTCCATGGTGACTTTACTGTATTTAGTGTCCCCTTTTTCTTTTTCTCTTTTTTAAGAAAACAGAGATGGCAAAATCCTTACAGTGCAGGGAAGGAAGTAGGTAATTCTCTGAAGCAACAGGGCTTGGGCAGCTGCTGGAAGTCCCTCAGTCCCTCCTTTCACTTACAGGATTAGCTCCTCTTGTTCGGTTCCACCCCAAGCACGCTCCGTCTCCTAACATTTCAGTAGTCAGCTCTCAAAGAGTTCCGGGGTGTGGGGGGTACCAAAAATTGTAACTTAAAGTTTGGTTCCTGATTTTGAAGCCAATTAATACCAATTTAATAATGAGGACAGGGTTTGAGAAAAAGAAAAAGGGAGATTTACTGCTTTGCTAACAAAGGAGAAAAACAGGGGTCTCTGCCCAATGGTTGTGATTCTATCGATCTGAAGGGACAAGGGGTTTTAAGGAGTTTCACGTGTTAACCTGGGAGATACTCAGTTCTTAGGTCCCCAGCAGGCATTGCCCTCTGCAGTGGGTGTGCTCCAGGCAGCCAGCTAGGGGTTTCTCTCATCCTGCTTAACAAAGGGTATTAAAGTTCATCACAGTTCTTTAAAACACAGTCCAAATGGGTGTCAGTTTACTTGCTTTATTACCCATTTTCAGTTAAGTTTTACCACAGAAATCACACAACAAAACACACTAAAACAAACCAAAAAAAAAAAAAAAAAACATATGAAACACAGAACAAAACACACAAAAAAACAGAAAACCAGCGCAGAAACAGAAAAACAGAGGAACTATGCAACGTCTTGCTAAAGCTCTGGGATAGGAGCTCCTGCGTGCCCATTGGCACCTCTCTATGCTTTCAGAGGAATTCCCTACAGAACATAACAGAGGACAGAATGATTCTCGTTACTGTACCAGACAGGAGTATATGTGTGTCTCCCCAGGACACCACTCTGTCATCAGAAGAGATCTCCCTTAACCGGATATCAGATGTTATATAGGCGCCAGTTACCTATGGAGGCCTCCTCCACCATGTGCTTGCTAATAGTTTTAGGGCGGTGGTTCACTGCAGTGCTCCCTGGACCAAAATCTCACACCAAGGCCTTGGAAATTGCCTCTTCATGCCGGAGCCCTGGAGGGAAGGCCAGCTTCAGAATTTCCAGTAGTCTGGTCTTGTGATCTATTGGGGCAGGGTCATCTCGATGGGAAACTACAAAATATTACACCAGGATGCAAGAAAAGACCACTGACTCCAATTAAAATCAAATTAAGGCAAGCTTACTATTTCAAAGTGGATCCAAAGATCTTTAATTCACGTGATTTAAATGGTTCGATTTAAATTGGATAAACAGATAAATATAAATGTCTTTAAATTTAAACTTACAAATTTTTCTAGGTGTTTAAAAATCTAATAAAATATTAATGTCTACAAAAGGTCTAATATACCTTTGTTCTAGGACTTTTTCTTCAACAACAACAAAAAAAATGGTTTAAACAGTCTCCTACTCTAAGCCATTTTCTACCATCAATGGACCCTTCAGGGGGAAACCATGGACACAATTCTCCTATGTATGAAAAGAATAATTTTAAGTCCTTTTTCTTAACATGTGCCCCCTATGTCTTGAGGGCCTCCTTGAGGCCTGACAAAAACAAATCATGTGACGAAACTGCTTGTCCCATGGTGGGTCACTCACCATGTGTCATCCCCACTCTCCTCCTGGATCTGTCTTTCGGTGGTGTCTGCTGAGGCAATCGCAAGCTCCGCTTTTTTAAGTCTTCCCTGAGGACAGGTTTCCCCCTCAGTCAAAGGCTCGAGCCCCTATTGATCCTCAGGCAGAGGATCAAAAGGCATCTGTCATGATGGCCTTCATTGGGCAAGCTGCCCTGGATATTAAAAGAAAGTTACAACTCTTAGAGGGATCACAAGATATGACTTTGGGAGATTTAGTCAGAGAAGCCGAGAAAGTATACTATATGAGAGAAACAAAGAGAAAGAAAGGGAGCAAAGGGAAGATGAGAGATGCAAAAGACAGACTAAGGCATTGACTAAGGTCCTGGTCACAACAATAAATAGGCCAGAAATTAACAAACAGGAAGACAGGAATGGAAACCTGGGCGCACGCCAGAGGCCACAATGGAGTTTAACTCAGCATTAAAAAATGGCAAAATCATAGAATTTGCAGGGAAATGAATGGCATTAGAGCAGATTATGCTAAGTGAAGGAAGCCAATCCCTAAAAATCAAATGCCAAATGTCTTCTTTGATATAAGGAGAGTAACTAAGAACAGAGTATGGATAAAGAGCATGAGAAGAAGATTAACATTAAACTGGGATGAGAGGTAGGAGGGAAAGGGAGAGAGAAGGGAAATTACATGGAAATGGAAGAAAACCCTCAGGGTTATACAAAATTACGGACAAGAGGAAGTGAGGGGAAAGGGAAAAATACAAGGGGGAAAATAAATTACAGTATAGGGGGTAGAGAGAGAAGATGGGAGGGGAGGGGAGGGGAGGGGGGATAGTAGAGGATAGGAAAGGCAGCAAAATACAACAGACACTAGTATGGCAATATGTAAATCAATGGATGCGTAACTGATATGATTTTGCAAACTATATACTGGATAAAAATGGGAGTTCATAACTCACTTGAATCAAAGTGTGAAATATGATATATCAAGAACTATATAATGTTTTGAACAACAAACAACAAAAGTTAAAAAAACACATGGAGAACTATTTCAACAAAAAATTGACTAGATTTATAACTCCAATTCTACATAATGCAAAAGGCAAGTCCAATTATACACCATGCCTCCTCTGAAATGCTTGTATGTCTATTCATTTTGGGTTATTTTTCTCCATTATATTAGGATTAGGAGTCAGAATATAGAGTCTAGTAGGGTATGGGTTAGTGGGAGTGATTCAGTATTTCGAATGAAAATTAGGAAAATCAATCCAATGTTTATGCAAATATGTGCTAAAATAATCATCCCACTCTCATCAAGAACAATGCCTTGACATTACCTTCGCCCCAAGTTAGACACAATTAGAGGAGAAGAGTTAGAAAATCTATAAATACTTATCTGGAATGGAATATGCTCAGGAGTTCACAACTTTGGGGGTGGTAGAAAAGTTTCCAAAAGTAAGGGACAGGGTAAACACTTCACAAACATGGTGCTCTGCTGACCGGAAGACTTATGAGAAACTGCCTCTGAGTTTGGGCACTGGATATATATGTTGTAGTCAGGAGCTTTAGCTTCCTTTGCAGTGAGACCATCAAAGCTGGGTCTGCATCTATGTAACCTGGAGCACATGTTTTCTTATTCTTTAATGAACATGAGGCAGTAGTGCAGAATTCTCTCTTTGTATGTAAACTGTGGCCAATGGGGGCTAAGTGTCTTCCTGTGTGGACTCTGAAGCCATGTGGTCATCCTCCATTTTTCATGGTCTTTCTAGCTGCTGCAATGGGAGTTTGGTGTTTGCTTCACGAAATACAAGTAGTTCAACTGGGACACAGTGCTGGAGGGAGTTCTGTCATGTGTGGTGGGTCAGGGTCTGCCAGGAGAATGCACCAACCAGTCTTATATCCAACATAGACTTCCCCCTTGTCCCTAGCAACTTGATTCTGAACATTGCCCTGAAACCTCTCCATATAACAAGATGCCTTTACATGCAAGGGTCTGCTGGCTGCACCATGTCAGTCAAAAGCCATTTGGAAGCCAATGGCCAATCCACATGACACCAACACAGATGTTTAATCACACACCTGCCCACCACTGTTCTAGGCCCACTACTCAGCAAATTCCAACTTACTGGCATCTCTGTTCTACACCATTTTCATGAAACCCAGTGATTCAAGGCACTGTCTGGTACACTCATGATCAGCAACAGGACATCCAAAGGTTCTCCAGTGCCACCTGGTCATGGGAATTTCAAAAATTTCATGGTATTTATCTAGCCATTTTTCAAGTATCAAGTTGGATGCACTGGTTTTTCAATTCATTCAGGAACCATTAAATGGTGAGGATGAAAGCTCTGGAGAACTCTAAAAGGCAACGCTTCCCAACGAGTGGCCAAAATGTCACATGAAGCCTGACCCATTGATGTCTACTCAATGTGAGTTCAATATGTGTTTTGACTCTTTACTATGGTTGCCAAGTCTTTCAGAATAAAATCGTCTTATATCCTGGTGGAGATTCCCAGTGCACTGTGGAAAGACACCCTGAGACTAGATCTCAGTTTCCAAGGGCGACTCTCATGTGTGGCCTCCTAAAATCCCACCAAAATTAATGGCAATACTTCCCTGAAGTCAGTTCCAGAACTCAGTCTCTAAGGGGAATCACACCAGAGTTCAGGTCCAGGTGTACCCAGTCATCTCTTCCAACCAGCACACAAATGACCACAATTAAAACCAAAACACTGCCACATGGCCCTCATCATCTTCCATATAGACACTCATCGTAACCTCTGAATGGAATTTTCCATGAGGGGCGAAGCCCAAGACAGTTTCCAAAATAAACTCCCTTGCCCCTCATTTGCCTAAAGTCAGGGTGACCTAGACACCCTTCCTGTGAACCAGGAGTGATCAAATAGGCCTGCCGTTAATACTGTTCTGATTCTCCAATTTAATCCTACTGATTGTCGGGTATAAATCCTTTATGTGAGTTGGAGGCAATAGAACACCCAAGCACACATGGGATCTTTCTTAAGATCTATCACCTTCTGAGAATCAAAGCCCCAACCTCACACAGGGCCAAGAGGCTGATTCAGACACATCTCTTTCCAAAGCAGTTAAGCAAAGATCCACAGGTGATGCCCATTCATTTCCATTTGAAAAATGTTTTCTTCAGGCTTCAGAAAGGGGTGGCCTGAGGCAAATACCTTCCTGACATTCAGGGCAACATAACCATAGGTAAGCAAATGGGCCAAAGCAAGGTTTTTAAACTGAGACTTTACTGGTTACACTGATATCTGAGTTTTCTGAGATGTTCCCATTCCCTTCAGCTATCCATTACATGGCCATGTAACAGATTTTGGAGGTGGTACATATCTTGGCCACAAAACCATGAGCCTATTCTGGAGAGAGGCCAGAAATCAAGATGTGTAGAGGACCTTAGGAAGATAGTAGGTGTTGCCCATCCATAAGGCAAGCCACAGTCCATTTATAAAGTGGGCAGGAGGAATGCTGGGAAGCTTCCAACTAGACAGGAAACCTCCATTGATGCATTCTCTTTTCTAAAGACTACAACCACGAACACAGTGGATACACAGACATAGAAACACTCGCCTTGCCAAACGACTTCCTAGAAACAGTCAACTCCAAACCATACAAACCACCATTCCTACCTATTTTCAGAACATGAGACAAAACCACAAACTCACATCCACATCCACAAAAGCACCTCCTTCCCCCAAGTAGGTCTGTGACTATCTGGAGTGTCCTCTGACTGGTGGGCCATACTATGTTGCCCCAAAATGGCCTGGCCTGTCTCAGATCTGTTCTTCTTGGCCCACTCTACGAAGTTGTCAGCAGGCAGCATTGAGCCAATACCTGCTATCTAGGGAAAGGCCCCTTTTCTGAGCTCTACTGGCATTTGGCCATCCTCATATCATTAGGTACCAAGAAAGACTGACTCTGTCCTTGGTAAATCCAAACAAGTTCGACCACTGGGACTGGGACTGGGACTGGCTCTGGGTGCCTGGCTTCTTGGATCCCAATTTCAGAGAGTTACATCACCAACGAAGTTAGGTAGGTCACCTCCTTCAGGAACTGAATGAGATCACTGCCTTGGCAACCACTTTGTCCTAACAGTTGCTTTCATGGGTCTCATGAGATGGAGGCTGCCCCTACTTCCTGTGACACTTTGACAAGTTTGAATGGTATATCAACAATGGCCTCCCGGGAACACCTCTCCACGCAGGTCTGGTTTGGTCCATCTTCTCTACATTAAGAAAAGAGAGGCTGATTCATACACATCCCTTTGTTATCACAAAGTGTTTGCCATGGAAGATGGCTTTTGCTCTCTCAGGTCCTTCATAGCTGCCTACATCTTCTCCAGGGATCATTTCTGCATAGAAATTTGAGGTTCTCAGCAGGTGTAAGATCCCCTACATTCCTGTATTGTAAGATGAACTCTGTCCCTGCTCTTTTGTAATGTTAGATTGAGGCAAGAGTGTATGGTTAGGGATAATAACAGGATCGATTTGGTTTAGGAATCATTCTGTGGGATGAATAATGGTATTGGGAACCTGCAATATTTATAGGAATACAGAGGTGAAATATAAGTATGTAAACAGAAATCTAGGTGAGATTTGAAGCTCAGAAGTGCATTGGGCAATTGATTGCGATACATAGCTTTAAATTACGTTCTGCACACATGTCTCAGATAAGTCGATATACAATGCCATAGGACTTGTACCTTGGATGATTGAATGTAGAGGAGAACATCCACTCAAACAGAGATAATCAATAGGATCAGGAAGATAGTCAGTAGATTTTGGAACAAGGGTGAATTTAGTATTTGTACCAAAAGTTCTTTAGCAATTGGGTTTTGGTTAGAGAGTGAATATCAATGTCAGCACATGTGAAGGGTCAGTCACAATGATGAACTGGGGAAAATATGTAGGAAAGCCGATATCAATAGAGACATTAGGAAAACAGGCAAAGTACAGGGTGAGTGATAGTATTAGACATTTTCAACAGTTTTGAGGTTGAATATATTAGGAAGAAACAAATATGTAGTCACCGATAGGATTGACATTTGAGAGCGTTATGCAAGCTGGACATGGATGTTTTTAGTAATCCATGTTCAGTGTCCATTTAGGCTTTGGTACAATCACACGTGTGAATTTTGCATTTTGCGTCCAGAATATTACTGTGATAACATGCATATTTAGATCAGGTGACATGAGTATTTCTTCCTCTATTACTGGGAGCAATATTTTGAAAACGTATAAATTAGTATTGGGGGTACAAAGAGGTGTACCCTGTGTCTATGAATATAGATAATGCATGAATAGACCATACTGTGAATAAATAATATAACTGGTTCCACTTTAAATCATGGATTGAATTGATATCAGAAAATATATAAGAAATCTTATATTGATATACAATCATTCATTCCAAACAGTTATACATCTAATTGTGAAATGATAGTTATGGTTTATCATGAAGGGTGTGTGAGTTTTGCTTAAACAATTATAAAGAAAATCGGAAATAATATGTTTGGAAAGAAGTCTCACGAATAGACCAGTTAAGAAACCTGGAGTAATGCATGTGTTCTGAAGCAGGAAGTGATTGAAAGTGAAACAAATGCCTATAAATTTGCCAACTTGTGCAAGAAATATATACCCTCTGATGTGCATAAACTGAAGAAATAGTAATGTACCAGTGTTGAATAAAAATGAACATCAAAATACAAATCATGTCCCATAAGAGTCTACTTGCATTGCTGTTAAACTGGGGCAGTTACTGTAGAAATATTAGGATAATGCCGCAGTCTTGCTGGGCACAATCAGGAGCCACTTGTCAAAAGAAACTAACTTTATTTTTAAAACCACACACGCCAAACAAAACAGCCTCTCAGGAAAAACCCTCAGAGCCCCAACTGCCACCACTGGCTTCCCAAAAGCCTGTTCCTCCCACACAAGCCTCTCTCCACCTCCCACAATCCTCCTGCTCTTGAGGCCGATTGGCTAGGTCATGTGGGCAAAGCCAAATAAGTCCCCTAATGAGCAACTCCGTGGTCTGAAAGGGCAGGGAAACAGCCCAATGAGCATCACCGCAGAGGAGCCAATCAGCTAGATGTTGCTGTGAGCCAATCATCAGCCAGCAGCTGGAAGTTTGCTGGCTTCTGGAATTTTGCTGGGGCCCCTTCGGATGTGGCTCTCAACATCTCCCCCTCTCTGTTTAAACAACACACATGTGGCTTAGGGACAGTGCCTGCCTTAGGTTGTCCAATAGTACATATGGTCCTTACCCGTTAAGTTGGTACCATTGCAATTGGATCTTACCCATCACTGACTACCGGTCCAGTTTACAGCAACACCTTTGGAGAGGTCTTTGTACCACCGGGGGGTGGTGAGGTTCTTTGCCTCACCTCTAATGGCCCCCAAACATTAGCTGGACGATAATGACACACAGAAGAGAGGAAGATACACCAAGCCAATTGACAGCTCCTTTTGGAAAAATTGTACCACCGATGACATCATCAGCAAATATACCCGAACACTACCACAAGTCGCTGCACAAACAGGTAGTTTACAATGCATACAGGAGAGTTCTCAATGTGTCTAGGCAAGTTCTGCAAGCATTTCAGTGATGGCTATTGCAGAAGCTGTAGATTGGTTTTATCTTTGATTTCACCAGCACTGGGATGAAGATAGGAATTTTGGCAATAATGGCTAAAGAAAAATTATGTAACATTCCAGAAGGCACTGAAAGAAAACAATTTTCTTAACTATTTACATTGTCTTGAAGATAATTATTAAATATAATGAAAAGGAAAGGTGAAAGAAAGGAAACAGATCTGTTAACCTCCTTTTTTTCAAATTTTAAAACAAATCTCAACAGCTCTTTACCCAATTTAAATTAAACCATTTAAATAATGTGAATAAAAAAATATTTGGATCCATTTTTTTTATGAGCGCTCATCATATATCATATATGGACATACGAACATTCAAACATATAACACAAAACACAAGTGTGCACACATAATATAATACATACAACACATAACCTAATAGTAAAGGCCTTATAACTTTTTACACGTGAAATCTCCATTGCAATGTTCAAAAACTCTTTTGTCAAAAAATAGAACTGATCAGCAAAACATTAAACTAGGTCTGTATGAGCTCAAAAAACAAAATAGAATGTGGGAAAGGGCAATAATAAAATAGATAATGAAAAAAGCATCCTGGTTCTATCTCAGATGTAAGGATAGTCAAACTGGAATTTTGGATATCAGCTGATAAGGCCTTGAGTCAAATCATCTTCTTTTTGGATGTGCCCTGATATGTCTTATAAAGAATAGATCTTTTCTGTCCCAGATTAGACTTTTCATATTGGAAAGTAAAGAGAAAACAGTAGAGAAAGGAGAAATCTTACCAGCAACTTTAAGGGATACTATAGCATTAACTATATACTGACTATCGGAAAATAAATTAAATACAGAATATTTAAATCTCTCAAAAGCTTGTAATACTGCATTAAGCTCTACCTTTTGAGCTGATTGTTTGGGTACTAAAAATTTATAAGTTTTATCAGGTATAACTATTGCTGCTGTACCATTATTTGATACATCAGTGAATATATTTGAAGCATTCATGATAAGTGTTTTTCTTCTCAATTTTGGAAAAATTACAGGATGCGATGACCAAAAAGAAAATAAAGGGTTAGATGGTAAGTGGTTATCAAATGAAACATTAGATTGGACCATGATTATTGCCCAAGTATTTAACTCATTAGCTAACTCATCAATTTGATTCAGAGTATATGGAGTAAAAATTTTATTGGAAGAAATTCCAAACACTCCCTTTGCTGCTTTAATTCCTTTGAGTATTAATTATCCTAAAGCCTCAGGACACCTAGTAAGAATAGTGTAAGGAGAATAAGATAAATGTATCCATAATAATGGACCTTCTTGCCAAAATACTCCTGTAGGAATATTTTTTGTTGGTAGTACAATAAATAATAAAGGCAAACTTATATCAATTCTATCCAAATGCATATTTTCCATATATGTTTCATTGATTTTTATTGCCTTTCTTGCTTCAGGTGTTAACATGCAGGGTGAATTTTTATCTGATAGACCTTTTATGATATCAAATAAAGGTCCCAACTCTCCTGTTGGTATACCTAGATAAGGCCTTATCCAATTAATGTCTCCTAATAACTTTTGAAAGTCGTTATGTGATTTGAGTTGATCTACTCGTATTTGAATTTTTGGTGGACTGACCATGGTTGAGGATAACAGAACTCCTAAATAATTAATTGGAAAATTTAATTGTACTTTATCTATTGCTATCTCTACATTATAATTTTTAATAAGTTTGTAAGTGTGGCATAACTTTCTAGCAATGTGTTTTTAGCTTTGTGTGCTAATAATACATCATCCATATAGTGAAATATTTGTGTTCAGAATTTTGATTTCTAAGTGGCTGGATTACTTTGTTAACATAAATATGACACATAGTTGGGCTGTTAGCCATCCCTTTAGGGAGTACTTTTCATTCATATCTCTGATCAGGACCTTCATGATTCAGTGCAGGGATAGTGAAAGCAAAACCTGGACTATCCTTAGGATGAATTATAATTGAAAAAAAAAACAATATTTAATATCTATAACTAAAACATACCAGGTTATTGGCAAAGCAGACAATTGAGGAATCCCTGATTGAGCAGGTCCCATAATAACCATCTCATTATTAATGGCTCTAAAATCTTGCAATTGTCTCCATTTACCAGATTTCTTTTTGATGACATAAATGGGAGTATTTTGGGGATATACAGTCGGTTGTATATGTCCTTCTGCTAATTGTTGTTTTACCAGGTCATGGACTGCTTGTATCTTTTCTTCAGTCAGGGGCCACTGAGGAACCCATACTGTCTTTCTGATTTTCAGGTAATTTTTATTGTCTCAGTGGCCCTTTCTGAAAATCCAACCCATGTCTCTCTGTTCCTTGATGTATTTGTATTGGTCCTGCTATGACTTATTCTTGTTTTTCTAATCTTTTTTCTTTCCTAAAACCTTGTCTAGTCATAATAGTGGCTGCATTTTGGTTGATGTTATTTGTTAATGTCAAACCTAATTGATCTAGGACATCTCGTCCCCATAAATTTATGGGAGGATGATCCAATTCATATGGCTGTATAGTTCCTTCACATCCTTTAGGATCATTCCTATCTAATACCATTTTACTTCTATGGGGATTAGTCGCCACTTATAGGCCTCGAAGCGTTTGAGTGGCTTGTTGTAATGGCCAATGTTTTTGCCATTCTTGACGAGAGATGATGCTAATGTCTGCACCTGTATCCAGTAGCCCATTCAATTCATGCCCTTGAATATTTAGTTTTAGCATGGGGCGAGAATCTAAATTTAAAGAAAGCATAGCCAAATCTACACCTGTGGAGCCTAATCCCTTGGAACATCTTTCTACAGTACGACTGGAAAATTTATCATATAGGCTGGGTATTATTAGTAACTGTGCTATTCTATCTCCTTGTGAAATTACTGATATGTCCTTTGGAGAACTGGCTATAATTTTTATTTCACTTTCATAATCGGGATCAATCACCCCAGGACTTATCATAAGTTCTTTTAGAGTAGAAGAGCTGCATCCCAATAATAAGCCCATGGTTCCTTTGGGAAGAGGTCCTTTTACCCCTGTGGGAATGATTTGAACTCCCATCTCTGGAGTTAGTACTGATCTGGCAGAGGCACAGATGTCCAACACTGTGCTCCCTCTGGTTTGTCTGATGAGGGATCTGATAGACAATGTGTCCTGGGCACTACCCTGTTGGGGTTGCTGGGTTCCTCCAGTGCTCTGTATATTTGTGGTTTGGGGCCCCGGAGCATTGGAACCCCCTGTCCATTTATTTGGCAATTGAGCCCAATGCCTTTCTCCATGATATCGTGGATAAACACCTGGTCCTTGTTCATTTTTTGATAATTGAGTACCCTCTATGGTGGTTTGAGAACAGCACTCATTAGCCCAATGTCTCCCTCTATGGCATTGTGGCCAAATACCTGGTATTCTACTCCTTTGATACCTAATATTGTTAAACCCTCCTTCTATGGGCCAATTCCTTTTAAAATGTCCTGTTTCTTCACATTGGTAGCATGTTCTTGGTCTGGCATCTAAAGCCTGTTTTACTGTAGCTGCCACAATTTGCCCTTGTTCATTAATGTATCTGGCAACTAAAGCCTGTTTTACTGCAGCTGCCATGACTTGCTCTTGTTCATTAATGTCTCTACATAATTAAATCAATGTGTTTAAATCTTCATTTTTCCATGGTCTAATGATATCTCTGCAACAACGATTCGCTTGCTCATAAGCCAGTTGTTTTAGTAATGGCATTGCTTGTTCTGTATTCCCAAAAACTCTGGTAGCTCTTTGAATAAGCCTATCTACAAATTCAGCATAAGGTTCATTAGCTCCTTGTATTACCTTAGATAATTGACCTTGTAAACCTCCATGTTCTTGTAAAGTCTTCCATGCCTTAATTGCATCTACACCAATTTCTGCACATACACCATGATCATATGCAATTTGCTGCGGCTGATCTTCATAAGGTCCCTTTCCTAACAACATATCTAGATTTCTCTGAGGATAACCAGCTCCTGCATTTCGCCTAGCTGTCTCCTTTCAACATTCCTCATTGGCAACCTTCCATAACATGCATTGTCCTCCATTTAGCACAACATTACACATATTAGCCCAATCCACTGGCTTCATGTTCAAGTTGTTAATGGATTCGACCATGATTACATTGAAGGGTGCTTGAGGACGATAGGTTGTTACAGCCTCTTTTAGCTGCTTCACTGTTTTGAAATTTAAAGCATGGTAAACACGCTGCCCTCCTCCCTCAAATACAGGGCATGTTAATATTTGAGATCTTGTCTCAGGATCCTAACTATCAACTGCGGGAGTTGGGGGCCTCCCAGCATAAGAAAGTGGCCTTGTTAGTTGGACACTTATGTCATCTGGTGATAGAAAGGTGTTAGTAGCAGTCTCCTGTTGTAAATTTCCCCTGATGTTTTTTACTGTTTTACACTTTCTTTCTCTGTCTAACTAGCTTTAGAGGCCTTCTCTTTTACTTGAATTTTTTCCTCTGTCTGACTAGTTCGAGAGACGTTCTCTTTTACTTGAATAGTTTCCTCTATCTGACAAGCTCGAGAGACCTTCTCTTTTACTTGAATTTTTTCTTCTGTCTAACTAACTTGAGACACCTTCTGTTTTACTTGAATCAATATGTCTTCTTCTTCCTCTACCATTGACTGAACTGAAGGCTTTGAACTAAGCAAACAAGATATGAATGTCCACAATGGCAATGTGCCAACTGGCAGAATCCCTGGGCTTTTCTTTTCTATTCTTTTTAAATCTGCACCATGATGGTTCCATTGTGATATATTTAACAACTCCTCCTTAAAAAGCCATGGTCTACATTTTTGTATTGTATCAACAATTGCCATGACTGCTCTTGATTTTACTGGGATGCCTCCTTCCTCTAACAATTTACTTAACACTTTTTTGGTTTGTTTTTTACTAATTTTTGATCCCATATTTCTACTATAATACAAACCAACAAGATAACACCAAACAAAAAAAGAGATAGAACGAAATAAAAATGGAACAACAAAAAATTATTATAGCCTTTCTCCCTATCTGTTCCTCAGACACAAATAGTTTTTCCTCAGATGTGAGCAGTTTTTCTTCCATCTCACTCATCTCCAGGGACAGGCAACTTAAAACAAAATAGGAATCATAAAATGGCTACCCATCCTCTCGCCCTGCCCTCAAGAGCGAGCAGTTTACCTTATCAGTTACCCTCAGTCGCTCCCCATATGAGCCACCAAATGCCGCTGTCTGGCTGGGCACAATCAGAATCCACTTGTCAAAAGAAACTAACTTTATTTTTAGAACCACACACGCCAAGCAAAACAGCCTCTCAGGAAAAATCCTCAGAACCCCAACTCCCAACACCAGCTTCCCAAAAGCCTCTCCCTCCCACAAAAGCCTCTATCCACTTCTCACAATCCTCCTGCTCTTGAGGCAGATTGGCTGGGTCACGTGGGCAGAGCCAAAAAAGTCCCCCAATGAGCAGCTCCATGGTCTGAATGGGCAGGGAAACAGCCCAATAAGCATCACCGCAGAGGAGCCAATCAGCTAGATGTTGCTGGGGCTGCTGTGAGCCAATCATAAGCTGGAAGTCTGAAAGGCGGGGAAACATCTCAATGAGCATCTCCAATGAGCATCACCACAGAGGAGACAATGAGCTAGAAGTTGCTAAGGCCGCTGTGAGCCAATCATCAGCCTGCAGCTGAAAGTTTGCTGGCACCTGGAAGTTTGCTGTGGCCCCTTCGGCTGTGACTATCAACAGGATACGTATGCACCATTCACTGAAGTTAGTTTTCAGTAATAGAAAACAAATATGAATTTCAGGTGGATGAATATTTCTGAAAATAATCTTGTGAAAAGTTGATTATAAATCCACATACTTGAACATGAATGAATTTAGGGAGTGTAAATAAGACACATATATTTCATATTTTGAAAAATCTGGAGAGTGTGTATGTGTGTATACACACACACACACACACACAAATTTTAAAATGTAGCAACATATATGCCAATCCAAATTCACCATGAAATATACATCATTCACAGATCTAAAAATATTCAATTTACTTAACAGGGATTTATGTATAATGTTGTTCTCCTAGGAAGCTCACCCATAGGTTCAATTTTCAGTTCCAACAGCATCTAGGAGGAGTGATCTCTTCTCAAAATTTCTATCTGCCAAATCAGCTACCGCACAAAAATATACACGTGATAAAAGGTAGGATTCTTTATGTGCATATAAAATAGATGTGCTGAATAGTCTACAGTGAAAGGGAGACAGGAATTCACATATTTGTTAACTTTAAAAACACATGGAGGACTATTTCAATTAAAAATTGACTAGAATTATAACACCTACTTGCAAAAGGCAAGTCCAAATATATACCATGCCTTCTCTGAACAGCTTCTATTTCTTTTCTGTTAGGATTCTTTTTCTCCATCATATTAGGATTAGTAGTCAGATTCTAGTACAGTATGGGTTAGTGTCAGGGATTCAGTATTTCAAATGGAAAATAGGAAAATGAATCCAATGTGTATGCAAACATATGCTAAACAAAAATCTTTCCACTCTCATCCAGAAAAATGCCTTGACATTACCTTCGCCCCAAGTAAGACACAATTAGAGGAGAAGAATTAGAAAATCTGTTAATACATATCTGGAATGGAAAATGCTCAGGAGTTCACAACCTTGAAGGTGGTAGAGGAGTTTCCAAAAGTAAGGGAAAGGGTAAACACTCCAGAAACATGGAGCTCTGCTTGCCTAAAGACTTCTTGAGAAACTGCCTCTGAGGTTGGGCACTTGAAATATACGTTGTTGTCAGAAGCTTTAGCTTTCTTTGTAGTGAGACCATCAAAGCTGGGTCTTCATCTATGTGACCTGGAGGATGTTGTTTCTTATTTTCCTAATGAACATGTGGCAGCAGTTCTGAATTCTCTCTTTGTAGGTAAACTGTGGCAACTTGGGGCTAAGTGTCTCCCTGTTTGGACTGTGAACCCAGTTGGTAATCCTCCAGTTTTCGTGGTGTTTCTTGCTGCTGCACTTGGAGTTTGGTATTTGCTTCTTGAAATACAAGGATTTCAACTGGGGCACAGTGCTGGAGGGATTTCTGTCACATGTGGTGTGTCAGGGTCTGCATATAAATGCACCAACCAGGCTTCTATCGCACATGCTTGCCCCCTTGACCATAGCAACTTGATTCTGAACATTGCCCTGAAAAATCTCCATATAACAAGATGCCTTTACATATAAGGGTCTGCTGGCTGCAGCATGTCAGTCACAAGCCATTTGGAAGCCAATGGCAGATCCACATGGCCCCAACACAGATGTTTTATCACACACCTGCACATCACTGCTCTAGGCCCCAACTCAGCAGTCTCCAAATTACTGGCATCTCTGTTCTACACCATTCTCATGAAACCAAGTCAATCAAGGCACTGTCTTGTACACTCATGATCAAGAGCATAAGATCCAAAGTTACTCCAGTGCCATCTGGTCATGGGAATTTAAAAAATGTCATGGTACTTATCTAGCCATTTTTAAAGGATGAAGTTGGAGGCACTGTGGGTTTAAATTTATTCAGGAACCATTAAATGTTGAGGAAGTTTATTTCAATGAAAGTTCTGGAGAACTCTCAGAGGAAAGTCTTCCCAAAGAGTGACCAAAAAGTCACATGAAGCCAGGCCCATTGAGGTCTACAATATGAGGTCCATGTGAGTTTTGACTCTCAACTATTGCTGCCAAGTCTTTCAGAATGAAATCATGTGATATCCTGGCTGAGATTCCCAGTGTTCTGTGGAAAGCTACCCTGGTCCAAGATCTCAGTTTCCAAGAGCGACTCTCATGCATGGCCTCCTAAAACCCCAACACAATTCATGGCAATACTTCTCTGACGTCAGTTCTAGACCTCAGTCTCTAAGGGTATCACACCAGAGTTCAAGCCCAGGTGGACCCAGTCATCACTTCCAACCACCACACAAATAAACACAATTAAAACCAAAACACTCCCACAAGGCCCTCATCCTCTTCCATATAGACACTAATCATAACCTCTTGCTGGAGTTTTCCATGAGGGGCGCAGCCCAAGACAGTGTTCAAAAGAGCTCCCTTGCCACTTATTTTCCTAAAGTCAGCGTGTTTTTTTACCATTTTTGTTTTGGATACACACATGGAATCTTTCTTTAGATCCATGAGGTGCTGAGAATCTAAGCCACAGCATCACACAGGTCCAAGAGGCTGAATCAGACACATCCTTATCCTAAGCAATTAAACAAAGAGCGACAGGTGATGCGCATGCATTTCCATTTGAAAACAGTTTTCATCAGTCTTCCAAAATGGGTGGACTGAGGCAAAGACCTCCTGACATTCAGGTCAACAGATCAATAGGTAAGCAAAAGGCCAAAAGAAGGGTTTTTCCACTGAGACATTACTGGTCACACTGATATCTGTGTTTTCTGAGATGCTCCCATTTCCTTCAGCTATCCAGTACATGGCCATGTCACAGAGCTTGGAGGGGTACATATCTTGGACACAAATCCATAAGACTATTTTGGAGAGTGGCCAGAATTTAGGAAGAAAACCTGAACTTAGGAATTTAGTAGGTGTTACACATCTATAAGACAAGCCACAGTCCATTAATAAATCGGGCAGGATGAATGCTGGGAAGCTTCCTAATAGACAGGACACATCCTTGATGCATTCTCTTTTCTAATGTCTTCAACCATGGACACAGTGGAATACATAGATAAAGAAACACTCACCTTGTCAAACGACCTACTATAAAGAGTCCACACCAAACCAAAAAAAAACCGCCTTTTCCACCTATTCTCAGAAAATGAGACAGAACCAAAAATTCACACCCACACCCACAAAGGCACCTCCTTTCCCCAAGTAGGTCTGTGACTATACAGTGTGTCCTCTGAATGGTGGGCCATACTATGTTACCCCAAAATGGCCTGTCTTGTCTCAGATCTGTTTTCTTTGGCCAACTCTGTGAAGTTGTGAGGATCCATTGGTGAGCCACTTTCTGCTTTCTCAGGAAGGGCCCCTCTTCAGAGCTTTTCTGGCATTTGGCCATCCTCACATCAGTAGGTACCAAGAAAGACTGACTCTGTCCTTGGTAAATCCAAACAAGTGAGACCACTGGGACTGGTACTGGGACTGGCTCTGTGTGCCTGGTTTCCTGGATCCCAAGTTCAGAGATTCCATCACCAAGAAAGTGAGGTAGGTCACTTCCTTCAGGAACTGAATGAGGTCACAGCCTTGGCAACCACTTTGTCCTAACAGATGCTTCCAAGGGTCCCATGAGATGGAGGCTGCACCTACTTCCTCTGACATTTTCATAAGTTAGAATGGTATATCAACCATAGGTACTGGGGAACAGCTCTCCACAGAGGCTTGGTTTGGTCCATCTTCTCTACATTAAGAAGAGAGATTCTGATTAAGACACAACCCTTTATCCTGACCATGTTTTTTTGCCATGGAAGATGACTTTTGCCCTCTCAGGTCGTTCATAGCATCCTACACATTCTCCAGGGATTATTTCTACATGGACCTTTGAGGTTCTCAGCAGGTGGAAGATCCATACATTCCTGTATTGTAATACCAACTCTGTCTCTGCTCTTCTGTAAAGTTAGATTGAGGAACAGTGTATGGTTAGGATTAATAACATGTTCAATATGGGTTAGGAATCATTCTGCTTGATGAACAATGGTATTGGAAACCTGCGATATTTACATGAAAATATAGGTGAAATATAAGTATTGAAATATAAATCTAGGTAAGATTTGAATCCTAGAAGGGAATTTGGCCTTTGAGTGGGATACTTAGCTTTGAATTATGTTCTGCACATATGTCTCAGATAAATTGATATGCAATGGCATAGATCCTTGTACCTTCGATGATTGAATGTAGAAGAGAGCATCCAGTTAAAAAAGGGATTTTTGCTAGGATTAGGAATATAGTCGGTAGGATTACGAAGAAGATTGAGTATAGAATATGGACCAAAAGTTCTTTAGCAATAGGGTTTCTGGTAGAGATTGAATATAAATGTCAGCACATGTGAAGAGTCAGTCACAATGATGAACTGGGGAAAAAAGTAGGAAAGCAGATGTGAATAGAGAGTAGGAAATCAGGCAAATTATAAAATGAGTGAGAGGTTTAGACAGTTTCAACAGGGTGAGATTGAAAATGTAGTCTTAGGAAGAAACACATATGTAATCACCAATAGGATTGACATTTGAGAGCATTAGGCAACCTGGACATGGATGTTTTTAGTAATCCATGTTCACTTTCCATTTAGGCTTTGGGACAGTCATAAGTGTGACCTTTGCATTTTGTGTCCAGAATATTACTGTGATAAAATGTATATGTAGATCAGTTGACATGCATATTTTTTCCACCATTTCTGGGAGCAATATTTTGAAGATATAGAAATTATTGTTGGGAGTACACAGAGGTGTACCATGTGTCTATCAATATATAGACAATGCATGAATAGACCATACTGTGAATAAATGATATAACTGGTTTCACTTTGAATAATGGATTGAATTGATATCTGAAAGTATACAAGAAATCTTATATTGATGTACAATCATTCATTTAAACCAGTTTTACATCTAATGGTAATATTAGTGTTATGTTTTATCATGACGGGTGTGTCAGTTTTGCTTCAAAAGTGATAATGGAAATCGAAAATAATGTGTTTGGAAAGAAGTGTCACAAAAAGAGAAGTCAAGAAACATGGAGGAATACATGTGTTCTGAAGCAAAAGTGATTGAAAGCAAAACAAATGTGTATATATTTGCTAAATTGTGGATGAAATATACATCCTATGATGTGCATTAACTGGAGAAATAGTAATGTACCAGTGTTGAATAAAAATGAACGTCAAAATACACATTATATCACATAGGAATCTTCTTGCATTGATGTTAAACTGGGTCAGTTACTGTATAAATATTAGAATTTTATTTTGGTGTTATAATACAATTTATTTTAGCACTAGCATGCCACAGAATGTAGAAGAAAGAGCAATGGATTTTTAGTTATAACACTAATAATCTAGCATTTAATGATTATTTTGGGGAGTCTAGAATTTACATAAGGCTATGCAACATAATTTTTTTGTATTTAACATTCATAAAATCTTGGAATTTTGGTAATATTTCTCCTTTTTTTATTTTTTCAGTTGTTGATAGACCTTCATTTTATTTATTCGTATGTGGTGCTGAGAATATAACCCACTGCCTCACACATGCTAGACAAGCATGTTAACACTGAGTCACAAACCCAGCCCCTCCACTTTTATCTTTTCATCAAACACTCCTCTCCCTCTTCTTTACTCACTTTCTTCCTCATTTTCCCCCTTCTCTCTCTTCCTTTTTCATTTTCCCTCCATAAGTATTTTTCTCTCATAGCATTACAAACAGTACTATGCTATGAAATTTACATTTAAAACTGTTTTTTATAGTCATTCTTTTCTTGAGAAAATTTAAAAATTATAACCACCTGATAAATATATTACAATACATTTATTATGCATATGTATCTATATTCATGCATATGTGTTATATATATATATATATATATATATATATATATACATATATATTTAAAAGTACTTTGATTAGCCTGTTAGAAATAATATAGACCAAGTCTTTCTTAATTCTCAAGTCTTCCAGAATTAACATCTTACAGTGAAAATCAAATAAACATATTTAAGTAAACAGGTATCATTCTTATTTATCAATACTGATAATTTAAGGTTTTTATATCACATTTAGCTGTAATATGGCATATTAACTCTTTTGAATTAGAGAATTTTTTTTTGAACAACCTATTATTTAAGGACCATATGCACTGACATTTTAAATGGCTTTCTTGTGATTTCACTTTCTATCAATTGCATATTAATTGCCAAATACTTATTTTAGTAATTTTCATATTCATAATTGATATAAAGTCAATTGATTAATTCTTTTTGTAAGGAGTTACTAATTACAGTAGGGACAGTATTAATAATTCTAAATCTTTATAAAAATGGTACAAAAATATTTTCATGCAAAATTATGTATAATTGCATGCTCTAAATGTTTGATTGTTGATACATATAATAAAGAGCTTTTGATGAGTCTCTTCCCCAGTAAAACAGAAAATGCAAAGATATAGTTGGGTATGTATGTCCAAACAAACATATGGAAAAATACACATTATCATCTAGAAACTATTAAATAAAAGATGAAAAGAACAATCCAACACATTGTACCAACTTGTCAGATGAGGTAGTATTCTGGAAGAATAGCCTAAGTCTAGACCTGGTCCATGACAAAATATTCACAAAAAAATAAAATATGAAAAATATAGGAAATGCTATGAGTTTTTCTTGAAGGTAAGTGGATTATCCTTTAATCTCAATTATGTGCATTTTTAAAAGCCAGTTTTCTGGTAAAATAAATTTGTGATAGTTACAAATACACAAAACAAAGTTTCTGCTTAGCAAAATGAATGCATCTCAACTCTTTTTTAGCTGATTTCTTCCCACTCAACTTTAAACCTTTATTTATTTATTTTTTATTGGTTGTTCAAAACATTACAAAGCTCATCCTATATCATCTTTCATACATTTGACTCAATTGGGTTATGAACTCCCAATTTTCCCCAAATACGAGTTGCAGAATCACATCGGTTACACATTCACATTTTTACATGATGTCATATTAGTGACTGTTGTATTCTGCTACATTTCCTATCCCCTACTATCCCCTACTATACCCCCTCCCATCCCCTCCCATCTTCTTTCTCTACCTCATCTGCTGTTGTTCACTTCTCTCCCTTGCCCCACCTTTCCCCAATTTTCCCTACCCCATTGTTTGAAGATGCTATCCTACTTCCATTGCATGCTTTTAGCCCCTTTTTCAAATATAAGAAAGTTGTAATTTTGAGGATTGGTTTCTGTGTCCTCTATTCTGTACCATTGTTCCACCTGCCTATTTTGTTACCAGTACCACGCTGTTTTTGTTACTATTGCTTTTAGTACAGTTTGAACTCTGGTATCACTATACCTCCAGATTCATATTTTCTGTTTAGAGTTGCTTTTGCTATTCTGGGTCTTTTGTTTTTCCATCTTCTAAGATCTTCTTCTCTCTCTCTCTTTAGGGTTCTGTAGTTTTCAGTATATAAAACTTTCACGTCTTTTGTTAGGTTGATTCCCAAGTATCTTATTTTATTTGAGGATATTGTGAATGGAGTGGTTTTCCTCATTTCCATTTCAGAAGTTGTGTTGCTGACATACAGGAATGCCTTTCATTTATGCGTGTTAATTTTATATTCTGCCACTTTGCTGAATTCATTTATTAACTCTAGCCGTTTCATTGTAGACCCTTTGGGGTCTGTTAAATATATTTTCATGACATCTGCAAATAGCGATAATTTAAATACTTCTTTTCCTATTTTTATGCCTTTAATTTTTTTTGTCTGTCTAATTGTTCTGGCTAGTATTTCAAGAACTAAATTGAATAGAAGTGGTGATAGAGGGCATCCCTGTTTTGTTCCAGATTTTAGAGGGAATGCCTTCAGTTTTTCCACATTCAGGATGATGCTAGCCTGAGGTTTAGCATATATAGCTTTTACAATGTTGAGGTAAGTTCCTGTTATCCCTAGTTTTTCTAGTGTTTTGAACATAAAGTGATGCTGAACTTTGTCAAATGTTTTTTCTGCATCTATTGAGATGATCATATGGTTCTTGTCTTTATGTCTATTGATGTGGTGAATGGCATTTATTGATTTCCGTATATTGAACAAGCCTTGCATCCCACGGATGAATCTTACTTGATCATGGTGCAAAATTTTTTTGATATGCTTTTGTATTCGATTCGCCAGGATTTTATTGACAAGTTTTGCATCGAAGTTCATTAGAGATATTGGTCTGTAGTTTTCTTTCTTTGAAGTGTCTTTGTCTGGTTTCGGGATCAGGGTGATTTATCCTCATAGAATAAATTTGGAAAAGCTCCTTCTTTTTGTTTTTCTTGAAATAGCTTGAAAAATATTGGTATTAATTCTTCTTTAAAGGTTTTGTAGAACTCCGCTGTATACCCATCCGGTCCATGGCTTCTTTTGGTTGGTAGTTTTTGATGGCTTCTTTCATTTCTTCCTTTGTTATTGGTCTGTTTAAATTGCGTGTGTCTTCCTGACTCAATCTGGGCAGATCTTATGACTTAAAAAATTCATCGATATCTTCACTATCTTCTATTTTATTGGAATATAGTGTTTCAAAATACTTTCTAATTATCTTCTGTATTTCTGTAGTGTCTGTTGTGATATTGCCTGTTTCATCCCGTATGTTAGTAATTTGAGTTCTCTCTCTTCTTCTCTTCATTAGCATGGCTGTGGGCCTGTCAATCTTATTTATTTTTTCAAAGAACCAACTTTTAGTTTTATCAAATTTTTTAATTTTTTTTTGTTTCAATTTTGTTGATTTCTGCTCTAAATTTAATTATTTCTTGTCTTCTACTACATTTGCTGTTGTTTTGCTCTTCCTTTTCTAGGTTTTTGAGGTGTAGTGTGAGTTCATTTATTTGTTGATTTTTTTCTTTTTTTGAGGAAAGAACTCCAAGAAATGAACTTCCCTCTTAAACTGCTTTCATTGTGTCCCATCGATTCTGGTATGTTGTGTCTGTATTGTCATTTGTCTCTAAGAATTTTTTTTATCTCCTCCATTATGTCTTCTGTAACCCAGTGATCATTCAGTAGCATGTTGTTCATTTTCCATGTGATGTAGGATTTTTCCTTCCTTCTTTCATCATTGATTTCCAGTTTCATTCCATTATTATCAGATATAGTGCATGGTATAATCTCCATGCTTTTATATTTACTAAGAATTGCCCTATGGCATAATATATGGTCTATCTTTGAGTAGGATCCATGTGAAACTGATAAGAACGTGTATCCACTTGATGATGGCTGATATATTTTATATATGTCGTTCAAGTCTAGGTTACAAATTGTGCTGTTGAGTTTGATAGTTTCTTTATTCAGTTCTTGTCTAGAGAATCTGTCTAATGCCGAGAGTGGTGTCTTAAAGTCACCCATAATTATTGTGTTGTAGTCTATTTGGCTATTGAACTTGAGGAGAGTTTGTTTTATGAACATTGCAGCTCCATTGCTTGGTGCATACAAATTCATAATTGTTATGTCTTGTTGGTGGATGGTTTCTTTTAACAGAATATAGTGTCCTTCTTTATCCCTTTTGATTAACTTAGGTTTGAAGTTGATTTTATTCCACATGAGTATGGCCACTCCTTCTTGCTTCTGAGGGCCATGTGAGTGGTATGATTTTTCCCAACCTTTTACCTTCACCCTGTGTATGTCTTTTCCTATCATATGAGTCTCCTTAAGGCAGCATATTGTTGGATTTATTTTTTTTGATCCAGGTTACTAGCCCATTCTCTTGATTGGTGAATATAATCCATTAACATTTAAGGTTACAATTGAAATATGATTTGTTCTTCCAATCATGTTTATTTATTTATTATGTTTTAGTTTGGCTAGTTTTTACTTTTTTGGTTATTTTCCTCCCCCTTTACTGAGATACCTCCTGCTGTTAGTTTTCGGCACTATTTATCAATTCCTCTTCTTGTAGTATTTTGCTCAAAATGCTTTGCAGTGCTGGTTTTCTGGCTGCGAATTCTTTTAGCTTTTGTTTATTGTGAAAGACTTTAATTTCGTTTTCAAATCTGAACCTTAATTTTGCTGGATACAGTATTCTTGGTTGGAATCCATTATTTTTCAGCATTTGAAATACATTGTTCAAGGATCTTCTCGCTTTCAAAGTCTGTGATGAAAAATCAGTCATTAACCTAATTGGTTTTCCCCTGAATGTAATCTGCCTCCTTTCTCTTATAGTGTTTAATATTCTCTCCTTGTTCTGTATGTTGGCTATCTTCATAATTATATGTCTTGGAGTTTGTCTATTATGATTTTGAATGTTTGGGGTCCTGTAGGCTTCCAGGATTTGACAATCCGATCCATCTTTCATCTCTGGGATGTTTTCTAGAATTATTTTATTTAATATGTTCTCCATTCCTTTGGTTTGAATCTCTATGCCTTCTTCTATCCCAATGACTCTCATTTTTTATGACATCCAATATCTCTTGAATAGATTGCTAGTGGGATTTAAGCCTCTTTTCTGTGTTGATTATATTCTTTTCAAGTTGATAAACTTTGTCTTCATTATCTGATATTCTGACTTCTGCTTGATCTAGTCTATTTGTAATATTCTCGTTTGAGTTTTTAATTTGGTTAATACTTTCCTGCATTTCTAGTATTACTGTTTGATTTCTTTTAAGATCTCTATCTCCTGGTAAAGCTCGTTGTTTGCCATTTGAGTTTGTTTGTTTAATTCATTTTCAAAATATACTTTTATTGCTTGGACTTGCTGCCTCATGTCTTCTCTAATATTCCTTTCCATCTGAGTTAGGAATGCCTTAAGTTCTTTCCCTATCCCTGTTTCTGATGCTTCTAGGTCCTCCTGTAGAATTAAGTTGTCCTGCATTGTTTGTACTCCTTTCTTTCCCTTGTTTTTTCATGATGCTCATGTTACTTTCCAGCTCTATTTGATTGCTGTGTTTCTGTTTTATTCAATAGATTTGTTTCGGTGTTGTGTATCTCTGTTGTCTCTCCTTTGTGTTGGTAGACTATGCCTGCTAAAGTGGATTCCACTTGTAGGGAATTCCGAAGGCCGAGCTCCAGTGACGTCACCCCTCTGCTTTGGCGGGCCCAGGCTCCTTGCCGAAATGTTCGAATACGGGGATGGAACTGGACTGTCTCCAGTTGGTTTCAGCTCTAGGTCACTGGCGGGTGGGCAATCACTAGCCACCCAGTGGCGCAGTCGGTCTCCTGCGCGCCGGTGTTCTCCAGACGCCCAGTCACGCGGACAGCAGGTGGACTGTCACCTGCGCTTCTGTGTTCTCCAGCTTCCCAGTCACAAGAGCCTGGCCTCTAGTCCCCTGGTTTCTCCTGCTAGTCCTGGTTTCTCCTGCTAGACTAGATTTCCCCTGAGTGATGCTTCTCTGCAGTTCAATCTGTATTCTGGGCCTGTCATTTGTTGGGTGTGGAGGGTGTCTATTGGAACCCAGACACTCTATTGTTTTGAGGATCAGTCAGACCGGATCTCCGGTTGCACATTTGGCTTGTTTTTCAGACCCAATTACCAGATCTCAGTGCTAAAAATCTTTCTTATAGGTTTTGGTGCACCCCCATTTTGCTGTAAGTTCTTAACAAGATAGTTTTTTGTGGTTCTATCTCGTTATTCACCTGTGCAGTGGCGCGTTACACTGGGTGTGATGCACTCTATTCGTGGCCATCAGGCAATGATGAAATATTATGCTTTGTATGCAGCATTTACTGAAGTTAGTTTTCAGTATTAGGAAACAAATATGTATTTCAGGTGAATGAATAATCTGAATTTCTGAGAATAATCTTGTGAAAAGTTGATTATAAATCCACATACGTGAATATGAATGATTTTAGGGAGTGTATAATAAGACACATATATTTCATATTTTGAAAAATCTGGAGAGTGATATATATATATATATATATATATATATATATATATATATATATATATATACACACACAGAAACACACTCACAGACATTAAAAAGTAGCAATATATATGCCAATCGAAATTCAAAATGAAATATATATCCTTCACATATCCAAAAAAATACATTTTACTGAAAATGGATTTATGTATAATGTTGTTCAACTAGGAGGCTCACCCATAGGTTGAAATTTCAGTTCCAAAAGGGTTTAGGAGGAGTGATCTCTTCTCACAATTTGTATCTGCCAAGTCAGCCACCTCAGAAGAAAGTCTGTGTGATACCAGGTAGTATTCTATATGAGCATATAAAAATACATGTGCTGAATAGGTGACAGAGAAAGGGGAGAGGAATTCACATATTTGTTAACGTTAAAAACACATGGAGAAATATTTCAATAAACATTGACTATATTTATAACTCCAACCCCATATAATGCAAAAGGGAAGTCCAAGTATACACCATGCCTTCTCTGAACTGTTTGTATTTCCATTCTGTTAGGGTTACTATCCTCCATCATATTAGGATTAGTAGTCAGAGTCTAGTAGGTTATGGATTAGTGTCAGAGATTCAGTATTTCGAATAGAAAATAGGAAAATAAACCCATTGTGTTTGCAAATATGTGTGATAAAAAATCTTCCCACTCTCATTCAGAACAATGCCTTGACATTACCTTCTCCCCTAATAAGACACAATTAGAGGAGAAGAGTTAGAAAATCTGTGAATACATATCTGGAATGGAATATTCTCGGTGTTCACAAGCTTGGAGGTGGTAGAGGAGTTTCCAAAAGTAAGGGACAGGGTAAACACTCCACAAACATGGAGCTCTGCAGGCCTAAAGACATATTGAGAAACTGCCTCTGAGTTTGGGCACTTAAAATGTATGTTGTGGTCCGAAGCTTTAGCTTCCTCTATAGTGAGAGCATCAAAACTGGTCTGCATCTATGTGACCTGGGGGACATGGTATCTTATTTTCCAATGAACATGAGGCAGCAGTGCTGAATTCTCACTTTGTAGGTAAACTGTGGCAACTGGAGTCTAAGGGTCAATCTGTGTGGACTGTGAAGCTAATTGATCATGCTCTACTTTTCTTAGTAGAGCACTGGGAGTTTGTTATTTGCTTCACAATACAAGGAGTTCAACTTGGTCAGAGTGCTGGAGGGAGTTCTGTCACATGTGGTGCCTCAGGGTCTGCAGGAGAATGCACCAGTCAGGCTTCTATTTCACATAGTTTGACCCCTTGACCATAGCATCCTGATTCTGAACATTGCCCTGAAACCTCTCCATATAACAAGATGCCTTTACATATAAGGGTCTGCTTGCTGCACCATGTCAGTTACAAGCCATTTGGAAGCCAATGGCAGATCTACATGGCCCCAACACAGATGTTTTATCACACACCTGCCCACCACTGTTCTAGGCCCACTACTCAGCAGGCTCCAACTTACTGGCATCTCTGTTCTACACCATTTTTAAGAAACGCAGTCAATCAAGGCACTGTCTGGTATACTCATGATCAGCAACTGGACATCAAAAAGTTCTCCAGTGCCACCTGGTCATGAAAATTTCAAAAATTCCATGGTATTTCTCTAGCCATTTTTCAAGGATGAAGTTGGAGGCACTATGATTTTCAATTCACTCAGGAACCTTTAAATGTTGAGGAAGCTCATTTCAATGAAAGCTCTGGAGAACACTCACAGGCAAGGCTTCCCAAAGGGTCGCCAAAAGGTCACATGAAGCCAGGCCCATTGAGGTCTGCAATGTGAGATCATGTGTGTTTTGCCTCTCAACTATGGCTGCCAAGTCTTTCAGAATAAAATCATGTGATATTCTGGCTGAGATTCCTCGTGCCTTGTGGAAAGCCTTTCTGGGCACAGATCTCAGTTTCAAAGGGCGACTGTCATTCATGGCCTCCTAAAATCCCAACACAACTCATGGCAATAATTCTCTGAGGTCAGTTCCAGAACTCAGTCTCTAAAGGGAATCACACCAGAGTTCAAGACCAGGTGGAGCCAGTCATCTTTTTCAACGGCCACACAAACTTCCAAAATTAAAACCCAAACACTCCCACAAGGCCCTCATCTTCTTCCATATAGATACTCATTATAAACTCTGGCTGGAGGTTTCCATGAGGGATGCAGAACAAGATAGTGCCCAAAGTTAGCTCCCTTGCCCCTCATTTGCCTAAAGTCGGGGTGGCCTGAACACCTTCCTGTGAACCTGGAGTGATCAAATAGTGTGCCGTTAATACTGCTCTGCTTCTCCAATTTGAGGACGACTGACTGTGGGGTTTAGATTCTTTATGTGAATTGGAAGCATGAGAAAATGCAAGCACCTTTGGGCTTGCCTCTCCTTGGCTTTAAAGAATGCATTTGATCCAAAGAATCCCTCTTCTCACTTGATGGAGGTCAGGAACCTTACAGAGGAAGGCAAGAGACTTCATCCGCAATGACTGCTCTTTTGATCATTTTGGTTTTGGATGAACACATGGGATCCATCAGGTGCTGAGAATCTAACCACAGCCTCACACAGGGCCAAGAGGCTGTTTCAGACAAATCCATTTCCAAAGCAATTAAGCAAAGAGCTACAGGTGATGTCCATTCATTTCCATTTGAAAACTTTTTTCTTCAGGCTTCACAAAGAATTGGCCTGTGGTAAATACCTTCCTGATATTCAGGGCAACAGAACAATAGGTAAGCAAAAAGCCCAAATCAGGGTTTCTCCACTGAGACTTTCCTGGTCACACTAGCTACCCACTACATGGCCATATAACAGAGCTTTTAGGTGGTAAATATCTTGGACACAAAACCATGAAGCTATTCTGCAGAGTGTCCAGAATTCAGAAAGAAAACAGAAACTTATGAAGATATCAGGTGTTGCCCTTTGATAACAAAAGCCACAGTCCATTTATAAATTGGGCAAGATGAATGCTGGGAAGCTTTCTACTAGACAGGACACATCCTTTGATGCATTCTTATTTCTAATGTCTACAACCACGGACACAGTGGGATACACAGACATAGAAGCACTCGCATTGCAAAACGACTAACTAGAAACAGTCCACACCAATCCAAACAAACAGTCTTTCCTACCTATTCTCAGAACATGAGACAAGACCATGAACATACACCCACACCCACAAAGGCACCACCTTTGCTCCAAGTAGTTCTGTGATTACCCAGAGTGTCCTCTGAATGGTGGGCCATACTATATTCCCCCCAAATGGTCTGTCGTGTCTCAAATCTGGTCTCCTTGGCCAATTCTGTGAAGTTGTCATTAGCCATGGGTGAGCCACTACCTGCTTTCTCAAGAAAGGCCCCTCTTCAGAGCTTTTCTGGCATTTGAACATCCTCACATCTGTAGGCACTAAGAAAGACTGACTCTGTCCTTGGTAAATTGAAGCAAGTGAGACCACTGGGCCTGGGACTGCGACTGGCTCTGGGTGCCATTCTTCCTGGATCCCAAGTTCAGAGAGTTCCATCAGAAAGGAAGTGAGGTGAGGTCACTTCCTTCAGAAACTGAATGAGGTCACTGCTTTGGCAACAACTTTGTCCAAATAGTTACTTCTAAGGGCCCATGAGATGGAGGCTGTTCCTACTTTCTGTAACACTTTCAAAAGTTAGAATGGTATATCAACCATAGGCACCTGGGAACACCTCTTCACACAGGCCTGGTTTGGTCTATCTTCTCTACATTAAGTTGATAGAGGCTGATACAGACACATCCCTTCATCCTCACCAGGTTGTTTGCCATGGAAGATGACTTTTGCTCTCTCGGGAACTTCACAGCTGCCTACATCTTCTCCAGGGATTATTTCTACATGGACCTTTGATGTTCTCAGCAGGTGGAAGATTCCCTACATTCCGGTATTTAAAGAGAAACTCTGTCCCTCCTCTTCTGTAAAGTTAGATTGAGGTAACAGTGTATATTTAGGGTTAATAACATGTTCGATTTGGGTTAGGAATCTCTCTGCCGGATGAATAATGGTATTGGGAACCTGTGATATTTACAAGAATATATAGGTGAAATATAAGTATGAAAACAGAAATGTAGGTAAGATATGAAGCCAGAAGGGCATTGGGCCCTTGAGTGGGATACTTAGGTTTGAATTATGTTCTGCACATGTGTCTCAGATGAATTGATATAAAATGGCATAGGACCTTTTACCTTGAATGATTGATTGTTGAAGAGAACATCGAGTTAAAAAGTGATAGTCAGTAGGTTTAGTAAGATAGTCAGTAGGTTTATAAAGAAGAGTGAGTATAGGATTTGGACCAAAAGTTCTTTAGCAATAGAGTTTCGGGTAGAGAGTGAATGTAAATGTCAGCATATGTGAAGTATGAGTCACAATGATGAACTAGGGAAAATATGTAGGAAAGCAGATATCAATAGAGATATTAGGAAATCAGGCAAAGTGTAAAGTGAGTGATAGAATTAGACATTTCCAACAGGCTTGAGGTTGAATATATAATCTTAGGAAGAAACAAATATGTAGTCATCAATAGGATTGACATTTGAGAGCATTAGGTAACCAGGACATGGTTGTTTTTGGTAATCCATGCTCACTTTACATTTAGGCTTTGATACAATCATGAGTTTGATATTTGCTTTTTGTGTCCAGAATATTACTGTGATAAAATGTATATATAGATAAGGTGACATCAGTATTTCTTCCACCATTTCTGGGAGCAATATTTTGAAGAGGTACAAATTAGTAATGGGGGGACAAATAGGTGTACACTGTGTTTATGAATATAGAGATGATGCATTAATAGACCATACAGTGAATAAATAACATAACTGGTTCCAACTTTAAATAATGGATTGAATTGAAATGTGAAAATATACAGGAAATTTTATATTGATATGCATACATTCATTCCAACCAGTTTTACATCTAATGGTAATATTAATGTTATAGTTTATCATGAAGAGTGTGTGAGTTTAGCTTCAAAATTGATTATGGAAATCGAAAATAATGTGTTTGGAAAGAAGTCTCATGAAAAGACCAGTCAAGTAACATGGAAGAATTCATGTGTTCTGAAGCAGGAAGTGAAACAAATTCTTATTAATTTGCTAACTTGTGGATGAAATATATGTCCTATGATGTGCAAAAACTGAAGAAATACTAATGTACCAGTGTTGAATTAAAATAAAGGTCAAAATAGACATTAAGTCCCATAGGAATCTACTTGCATTGATGTTAAACTGGATCTGTTACTGTAAAAATATTAGGATTTGTAAGCACCATTGATTGAAGTTAGTTCTCATACTGGGAAACAAATATGTATTTCAGGTAGATGAATATTTCTGAGAATAATCTTGTGAAAAGTTGATTATAAATCCACATACATGAACATGAATGAATTGATGGAGTGTATATAAGAGACATATATTTCATATTTTATAAAATCTGGAGAGTGTGTGTGTGTGTATATATATATATATATATATATATATATATATATATATATATATATATATATACAGAAAAACACGAAAATACATTAAAAAGTATCAATATATATGCCAAACGTAATTTATCAGTAATATATATCATCCACAGATGAAAATATATTTATTTTACTGAACATGGATTTATGTATAAATTGTTCTACTGGGAAGCTCACCCATAGTTTTAATTTTCAGTTCCACCAGCGTTTACGAGATCTCTTCTCTCAACTTGTTTCTGCCCAGTCAGCCAACTCAAAAAAATGTACGTGTGAGACCACGTAGGATTCTATATTTGCATATAAAAATACATGTGCTGAGTAGGCTACATAGAAAGGAAGACAGGAATTTACATATGTGTTTACATTAAAAACACATGGAGGACTATTTCAATTAAAAATTGAGTAGATTTAGAATACCTACCCTCTATCATGCAAAAAGGAAGTCCAACAATACACCATGCCTGCTGTAAACTGCTTGTATTTTCATTCTGTTTGGGTATTTTTCTCCATCATATTAGGATTAGTAGTCAGAGTCTAGTAGGGTATGAGATAGTGTCAAGAATTCAGTATTTCAAATGGAAAATTGTAAAATGAATCAATGTGTATGCAAATGTGTGCTACACAAAAATTTTCCCACTCTCATTCAGAAAAATGCCTTGACATTACCTTCACCCCAAGTAAGACACATTTAGAGGAGAAGAGTTAGACAATCTTTGAATGCATATCTGAAATGAAAAATGTTCAGGAGTTCACAACCTTGGAGTTGGTAGAGGAGTTTCCAAAAGTAAGGGAAAGTGTAAAATCTCCACAAACATGGAGATTTACCAGCCTAAAGACTTCTGGAGAAACTGCCTCTAGGTTGGGCACTTGAAATATATGTTGTTGTCAGGAGCTTTAGCTTCCTTTCTAGTGAGACAATCAAAGCTTGGTCTGCACATCTGTGACCTGGAGTACATGGTTTATAATTCTCCAATGAACATGAAGCAGCAGTGTTGATTTCTCTCTTTGTAGGTAAACTATGGCCACTGGGTCTAAGTGTCTCCCCATGTAGACTGCTAAGCCATTAGGTCATCCTCCACTTTTCAAAACGTTTCTTGATACTGCACTCGGAGTTTGGTATTTGCTTCATGAAATACAAGGAGTTCAACTGGGACAAAGGGCTGGAGGAAGTTCTTTCACGTGTGGTGGGTCAGGGTCTGCAGGAGAATGCACCAACAGGGCTTGTATACCACATAGGTTGCTCCCTTGACCATAGAAACCTGATTTTGAACATTGCCCTGAAACCTCTCTATATAACCAGATGTCTTTACATACAGGATCTGCTGACTGCACCATGTCAGTCTCAAGCCATTTGGAAGCCAATGGCAGATCCACATGACCCCACCACAGATGTTTTATCACACACTTGCTCACCCCCGCTCTGGGCCCATTACTCAACAGGCTTCAAATGACTGGCATCTCTTTTCTACACCATTTTCATGAAAACCAGTCAATCAACACACTGTCTGGTACACTCATGATCAGCAACTGGACATCCAAATGTTCTCCAGTGCCACCTGGTCAAGGAAATTTCAAAAATTTCATGGTATTTATCTAGCCAATTTTCAAGGATGAAGTTGGAGACACTGTGGGTTTCAATTCATTCAGAAATTATTTAATGGTGAGGAAGCTCATTTCAATGAAAGCTCTGGAGAACTGTCACAGGCAAGGCTTCCCAAAGAGTGGCCAAAAGGTCACATGAAGCAAGGCCCATTGAGGTCTACAATGGAGGTCCATGTGTGTTTTGACTATCAAATATGTCTGACAAGTTTTTCAGAATAAAATTGTGTGATATCCTCCTGAGATTCCCAGTGCTCTGTGGAAAGCGACACTGGGCCTAGATCTCAGTTTCCAAGGGTGACTCTCATGCGTGGCCTCCTAAATCCCAACACAATTCATGGCAATATTTCTCTGAGGTAAGTTCCAGAACTCAGTCTCTAAGGGGAATGACACCATAGTTCAAGCGCATTTGGATCCAGTCATCTCTTCCAACCGCCACACGAATGACCACAATTAAAACCAAAACACTCCCACATGGCCCTCATCTTGTTAAATATAGACACTCATCATAAACTCTGGCTGGAGGTTTCCATGCGGGACGCATCCCAAGACAGTGTCCAAAATATTCTCCCTTGCCCCTCATTTGCCTAAAGTCAGGGTGGCCTGGACACCCTTCCTGTGAACCAGAAGTGATCAAATAGGCCTGCCGTTAATACTGCTCTGCTTCTCCAATTTGAGCACTATTGACTCTCAGGTATAGATTTTTTTATGTGATTTGGAGTCACGAGAAAACACAAGCACCTCTGCAGGACTTTGAAAAACTCATTTGACCAAAAGGATCCCTGTCTCACTTGATAGAGGTCAGGTACCTAACAGAGGAAGGCAAGAGACTCATCCACAATTACTGAATTTTTGCCATTATGGTTTTGATTGCACACATGGTATCTATCTTTAGATCCATCATGTGCTGAAAATTTAAGCCACAACCTCATACAGGGCTAGGAGGCTGATTCAAACACATCCCTTTCCAAAGCAAAGAACCACAAGTTATTCCCATTTATTTCCATTTTAAAACTGTTTTATTCAGGCTTCACAAAGGGGTGGCCTGAGGCAAAGACCTTCCTGACATTCAGGGCAACAGAACAATAGGTAAGCAAATGAACCAAAATATGGGTTCTTCACTGAGCGTTTACTGGTCACAATGATGTCTGAGTTTTCTAAGATGTTCCCATTTCCTATAGCTATCAAGTACATGGCCATGTCACAGAGCTTGGGGGTAGTATGTATCTTGGACACAAAACTATGAGGCTATTCTGGAGAGTGGCCAGAATTCAGGAAGAAAACAGGAACTTAGGAAGTTAGTAGGTGTTGCCCATCCATAAGGAAAGCCACAGTCCATTCATCAACTAGGCCTGATGAATGCTGGAAAGTTTTCCACTAGACAGGACACATACATTGATACATTCTCTTTTCGAATGTCTACAACCATGGACAGAGTGGGATACACAGACATAGAAGCACTCGCCTAGTCAAACGACTTTCTAGAAACAGTCCACTCCAATCAAAACAACAGCCTTTCCTACCTATTCTCAGAACATGAGACAAAACCACAAACTCACACCCACACCCACAAAGGCACCTCCTTAACTCAAGTAGGTCTGTGACTATCCGGAGTGTCCTCTGAATAGTGGGCCATACTATGTTCCCCTAAAATGGCCTGTACTGTCTCAGATCTGGTCTCCTTGGCCAACTCTGTGAAGTTGTCAACAGCCAGCGGTGAACCACTACCTGCTTTCTCAGTAAAGGCCCCTCTTCAGAGCTCTTCAGGCATTTGGCAATCCTCATATCAGTAGGTACCAAGGAAGACTGACTCTGTCCTTGGTAAATCCAAACAAGTGAGACCACTGGGATTGGGACTTGGACTGGCTCTCGGTGCCTGGCTTCCTGGATCCCAAATTCAGAGATTTCCATCACCAGGAAAGTGAGGTGAGGTCACTTCCTTCAGGAACTGAATGAGGTCACTGCCTTGGCAACCACTTTGTCCTACCAGATTCATCCAAGGTTCCCATGAGATGGAGGCTGCCACTACTTCCTGTGACACTTTCACAAGTTAGAATGGTATATCAACCATAGGCACCTGGGAACAGCTCTCCACACAGGCATGGTTTGATCAATCTTCTCTACATTAAGAAAGGAGAGGCTGATTCAGACACATCCCTTAATACTGACCAGGTTGTTTGTCATGGAAGATGACTTTTGCTCTATTAGGTCCTTCATAGCTGCCTGCAACTTCTCCAGGGTATCATTTCTGCTTGTACCTTTGATGTTCTCAGCAGGTGGAAGAGCCCCTACATTACTGTATTGTAAGACAAACTCTCTCCCGGCTCTTCGGTACAGTTAGTTTGAGGGTACAGTGTAAGGTTAGAGTAATAACAGGTTTGATTTAGGTTAGAAATCATACTGAGGAATGAACAATGGTATTGGGAACTCGCGATATTTATGAGAATATATAGGTGAAATATAAGTATGAAAACAGAAATCTAGATAAGGTTTGAATCCAAGAAGGGCATTGGGCTGTTGATTGGGATACTTAGCTTTGAATTATATTCTGCACAGATGTCTCAGATAAATTGATATACAATGGCATAGGACCTTGTACCTTGGATGATTGATTGTCAAAGAGAATTTCCAGTAAAAAAGGGATAGTCGGTAGGATTAGGAAGATAGTTGGTAGGTATAGAAAAAAGAGTGAGTATAGGATTTCGAACAAAAGTTCTGTAGCAATAGGGTTTCGGATAGAGAGTGAATGTAAATTTCAGCACATGTAAAGAGTCAGTCACAATGATGAACTCAGGAAAATATGTATGAAAGCAGATATCAATGGAGACATTAGGAAATCAGGAAAAGCATAAAGTGAGGGTTAGTATTAGTCATTTTCAACAGGGTTGAGGTTGAATATATAATCTTAGAAAGCAACAAATATGTAGTCACCAATAGGATTGATTTGCGAGCATTAAGCAACCTGGAAATGGATGTTTTTAGAAATCCATGCTCACTTTCCATTTAGGATTTGGTGAAAGGTTAATAAGATAGGTACTTGTCACTTCCTGTTTTTCTGTATGCTTAACAAAACACTGTTGAAACCTTGAGGACTGTTTGCTAATTTTTTCCCCAGAATGTGCTGTCCCCGACTGCCAAACAGAGAATGTACACCCTCACCTGTTTGCACGCAAACCGCCCACTCGCCCTGACCCATCAATAAGCTTCCGTCCCTGCCCTCTTCAAGGAAAGTATATAAGCTCTGCTTAAGCTGTTCTCATTGCTCTCTGCTCTATTCAAGTGAGCACTGAGCCCCAGATTGCTAGACTCCCAATAAACCCAGGGTAACTTTTGATGTGGAGGGGACCCCAGTAAACTTTGAAGTGGATACAGGGGCAGTATACTTAGTCCTTAAGGCCCCACTGGGCCCTCTATCAAATAAAAGCTCTCTAGTTCAAAGTGCTAACACCAGTAAATATGGGAATTAGACAACTAAGAAAACCATGGACATGAGGAAAGGAAAAATCCATCACTCCTTCCTAATAATCCCAGAATGCCTGGCCCCATTGATGGGCAGAGATCTGCTCACCAAGCTCCGGGCCAAAATGACTTTTAACCATGAAGGCCCCAAAATGATATTTCTAAATCCTTTAGTATAAACTCCTATATTCACGGCTTTAAATATGTCAGTAGAAGATGAACAGCAACTCTTCACACCCCCCAAGACTGATCAAACAGGCAAGCTACCCCAGAAATGGATAACAGATTACCCAGATTCCTGGAAAAAAACTGCTGGGTTAGGACTAGCCATGAAAAAACCTCCAAAAACAGTGGAGTTCAAAACCTCAGCCTCCCCAATCAATGTCAAAAAATATCCTCTGAGCAAAAACGCTAAAGATGGGATAAGGCCCCATATTCAGAAATATCTGGCCTTAGGGTCCTAAGGCCTTGTCAATCATCCTAAAACACTCCCCCGCTACCAGTATAAAAAGCCAGGAGCCGCGGACTATCCCCCATTAAAGACATAAGAGAGACCTACAACAGAGTGTAGGACATTCACCCCAGTGTACCTAATCCGTACAATCTGCTTATCACTCTGAACCCTGAGAGGAAATGGTATACTGTTCTGGACTTAAAAGATGCTTTCTTTTGCTTGCCTCTGCATAAATATAGTCAGTTGCTGTTTGCTTGCTTGTGGGTAGACCCAGAAACTGGAACGTGTGGTCAACTAACTTGGACTAGACTCCCCAAAATGGTTGAAAAACTCCCCCACTCTCTTTGATGAAGCCCTCCAAAGAGATCTCAACAGCTTCAGAACTACGCACCCCGAAGTCACCCAGCTTCAATACGTGGATGACCTGCTACTGGCACCCAACACCAAGGATATCTGTGAATCTGGGACCCAAGCAGTATTATGTGAGCTTCCTCAACTCGGGTATAGAGCTTCTTCCTAAAAGGCCCAAATTTGCCAGCAAGAAGTAATCTTCCTGGGCTATTCCTTTAGGGGCAGTAAACGATGGCTCACTGAGCCCAGAAATCAAACGGTTGTGCAGAAACCACCCCCATCTAACAGCAGACAACACAGAGAGTTTCTTGGGACTGCTGGGTTTTGCAGGTTAAGGATTCCTGTGTTTGGGTCCTTAACTTCTCATTTACACCCGCTGTTAAAGGAGATGCCCAATTCTAATGGACCCCTGAGATCCAGCAAGCTTTTGATAATATCTAAGGACACTGACACTGTACTCCTCAACTTCACTGAGCAAAGCCTGAAATTTCAGAAAGCCCTACACTACGTTAAAAATGTACATCAGTTCACTCACCTTGGTTCAAAGAAATTGCAGGCATTCCTGAAGGATCAAGAACAGAGTTTTCCACTAACCGACTCACAGTGAAAGGAAATAACTGAACAGGTAAAAAAAAGCCTGTCGGGTCTGTCAATAGGTTAATGCTTACCCTTCCAACTTTCCTGCAGGAAAGCACCTACGAGGAACCAGACCAGGACAATTCTGGGAAGTGGACTTTACTGAAATTAAGCAAGCATGGTATGGACTTAAATATCTCCTACTCTTTGTAGATATATTTCAGGATGGATTGAAGCCTCCCCCCCAAAAAAAAAAAGGCGCAAATGGTGGTCAAGAAGATCCTGAAAGATATTTTTCCAAGGTACGGCCTGCCTAAGGTAATAGGGTCTGATAATGGACCAGCGTTCATGGCCCAGGTAACTCAGGGGTTAGCCAGGACCCTGGGGATTAATTGGAAGTTACATTGTGCTTATAGACCCCAGAGTTCAGGACAGGTAAAAAAATTAAATAGAACCATTAAAGAGACCTAAACGGAATTAAGCTTAAAGAGTAGCATAAAAGATTGGACTATGCTCCTGCCTTATTCACTATTTCATGCAAGAAATACTCCCTCTGTTTCTTTGTGTAACCTCACCCCCTATGAAATTCTCTATGGGGCCCCATCTCCAGTAAGGGACCTAACCCTAACTCAAAGATCTAACGATCCCTTCCACACCACCTTGCTTGACAGACTTAAAGTTCTGGAAGGAACTCAGCAATACCTGTGGAAACAGCTGGCCACTGCCTACCAACCTGCTGAAGAGGGTACTCCACATCTATATCAAGTAAGAGACTTTGTCTACATAAGACAACATCAGGTGTCATCCCTGGAACCCGGCTGGACAGGACCATACCAGGTGCTACTTATAACACCTACAGTGCTAAAGTTAGACGGAATCACTTCCTGGTTCCTAATTCTCATCTCAAGCCTGTGCCCTGTCCAGAATCTGGCTGAAAAATGAAAAAGACTGGTAACATTTTCAAATTGTATATTCGCCATGTGAATAAGACTATAGATTCTCCAATTGGTCACCAGTAGTCCTAACCCTCATCAACCCGTTCAGCAGCGATGGCGATCACAAATCCTACTAGACAAGAAGTATGGTCTATCGCACATACAGCCCACTTAGGGACCTGGTGGCCATCTCTCCACCAAGAAATTTGTCAGCTGGCTATACGTCTTTCCTATTGGGAAATCCCTGATGAAGAGGATCCCCAAAAATTCCATTAAATACTTTCCATACAATAGATAATGGAAACAAACATTATGGATGTAGGGACACGCGAGCCAGATGCAGGTTGGCTAGCCTAGATTACTATGTTTGCCTGGCGGACTACCAAAGCCAAAAACAGCCACGACTGTGTGGGGGAAAAGCCAACTTCTTCTGTAAATAATGGGATGTGAGGATACAGGGGCTACCTGGTGGAAGCAAAACTCCTCATCAAATTCAGTACACAGCATTGGCCATATTACCAGTTAGATAACAAAAACCGATGGCCACCAGAAGGGTCTCTAGATCCTCAAATTTTGCGTGACCTTTTCAACTTCGACAAGTGCTCAAAAGTGTGGAAGGAAATTCCCCTACGTGTAGGCCTTTTCCCTCCTATGCTCAAATCCTGAACTATGCTTCTCCAATAGATACTCACCCGCAGCCTTCTGCCCCAGACTCTCTGCTGTCACTCCCACATCAGCAACCTGATTTCTCAGCTCCAGTTACTAGATCAAAAACCCAAATTTCCGTCGGTTCTCAGACCATTGCCCCTTGCTGAGCTTGCAGGTACTGAGGTACCCTTCCACCCACTCACTCCTCTCTCCTCCTGTCAGTGCCCACACCGGGTCCCACCAGGTCCTCTTACCAGCTAACCCAAAGCTCAAACCAGCTAAGGAGTGCCCTCAGACGCCTATCAAAGATGTAATTAAAATGGCCTTTAAAGTTGCTTTGTCATCACTGAAAACAGGTTACTAAGAATTTAAAGTCCCTCACAGGCTTTTTGGGATACTCACTCCCGTCTTCCCCTCTGCTCTACCTGTTCTACTGCTCAAGTTTTGTTGCCAGGAAAATCCCAAACCCCTTTCCCATAATTCTTTTATATCTCTTTTTCCTCATCCTCAGATCCACGGAGCTGCTCTCATCCCCTGCCTTCCCTGTCTTCCCCTCTGTATCAGGCCCACAGAAAAGTCTTAAATGACCTTCTCCAGAAGTCTTCACCATGGCTGACTTTAAGCCTTTCAGCAACACAGTTCCTATAAAAGAGTTCAATGTAGATAAACTTCCTCTATTCGTGTTGCTCTGTTCTACTTGGCCACTGGCTGGAAAAATCAGCACTCCTAAGCTAGACACCCCCTTAGTAGTTTTTAACAAAATATATGAAGAAGGCCTCTGCCCTAGAGCTGGGGCTTCATAGAGATGGCTACATTTCTAAGATATAGAAGTTACCAACTGGGCTCCATGGTAACAGCTGGCAGGGAGGAAAAGAAAAAAAAGAAGAAACAAGCTCTCCCCCTCCCAGGTGTCCTTAAGAAGTTAACTTTCCCAGAACAGAGGGAAAAAAAAACAGAAACAAAAACTGCTTTTTGTGAACTTCTGCAGACTGTGAACTTCTGAGCCCCTTCCCTTACATGCTGGGTACAAAATTCTTAAACAACCTAAACTTTGGGTTCAGGGATTAATTGATTACAACAGAAGCAATGCCCTCTAAATCCGGATGCAACCAAATAAGACTGTTTCCCTGTCTTCTGTGCTATCTTAGGTACCTTGCCTTGTCCATCTCTACAGCAGTACAATTCTATACACTTAAACATTGTTTATGTTTTCATAAAATGGTCAACAGTTGTGATTAATTATGTAATGGTGCAGATGTTTTCCAGAGTGCTCTATCATGACGCAGGTACATTTAAATATCAAATAGGGGGCAAACAACCCGGTTCTGCCAGGAACATGTATCCCTCACTTTAGTCATCCTATTATGAATAGGAGTTGCTGCAGGGGTGGGCACAGGAACCACTGCCCTGGTCCATGGGACACAACAAATGACCCAATTAGAAGCAGTAATAGACCAAAACTTAAAGATATTAAAAACCTCCTTCACAGCTTTACACGAATCTATAACCTCTCTCTCTGAAGTTATTTTACAGAACAGTCGAGGGTTGGACCTCCTCTTCATGAGAGAAGGGGCCTTCGTCCTGCATTGAGGGAAGAATGTTGTTTTTATGCCGACCATACTGGAGTTGTAAAAGAATCTATGATTAAATTAAGAAGATGCCTTGAAGAGCATCAACAAGAGAGAGAGGCCCAAAAAAGGTGGTTTGAGTCTTGGTTCACAAAGCCCCCTCATTAACTACATTTTCATCAGCCCTGGCCGGTCCATTAATAATCCTCATATTATTGGTAATTGTAGGACCCTGTTTGATCAACCGTGTAGTTTCCTTTCTCCATGCTCAAATTGGACAAGTTAAACTTATGGTAATCAGAAAACAATATACCACACTAGTAAACATAAAATGTGACACCCCCAATGATCATTTTTATGATTAAAAGTAACCAAAAGAAGAAGTGGGGAATGAAAGGTTAATAAAATAGGTACTTGTCACTTCCAGTTTTTCGGTATGCTTAACAAAACACTGTTGATGTCTTGAGAACTGTTTGCTAATCTAGTTCCCTGAAAGTGCTGTACCCAACTGCAAAACTGCAGAATGTACTTCCTCACCCATTTGGACGCAAACCGCCCACTCGCCCTGACCCATCAATAAACTTTCCTATCTGCCCTCTCCAAGGAAAGTATATAAGCTCTGCTTAAGCTGTTCTCAGGACTCTGTGCTCTATTCAAGGGAGCTCTGACCCCAGCATGCTGGACCCCCATAAATCCTTGGCTGTTGCATGAGACAGTCTCTGGTAGTCTCTTCCTCCGACACTCGCCTGACCTTTACATTGGTAAAATAATAAGTGTCATCTTTGCTTTTTGTGTCCAGAATATTACTGTGATAAAATGTATATGTAGATAAGGTGACGTGAGTATTTCTTCCACCATTTCTGGGAGCAATATTTTGAAGATGTATAAATTAGTATTGGGGGTACAAATAGGTATATCCTGTGACTCTGAATATAGAGATAATGCATGAATAGACCATAATGTGAATAAATAATACAATGGGTTCCAAATTTAAATAATGGATTCCATTGATATCTGAAAATATACAGGAAATCTTATATTGATATACATACATTCATTTCAACCACTAATACATCTAATGGTAATATTAGGATTATGGTTTATCATGAAGAGTGTGTGAGTTTTGCTTCAAAAGTGATCATGGAAATTAAAAATAATGTGTTTGGAAAGAAGTCTCATGAAAAGTCCAGTCAAGAAACCTAGAGGAATTTATGTGTTCTGAAGCAGGAAGTGATGAAAGTGAAACAACTGCCTATAAGTTTGCTAACTTGTGGATGGAATATATATCCTATCATGTGCATAAATTGAAGAAATAGTATTGTACCAGTGCTGAATAAAAATGACCTTCAAAATACACATCATGTCCCACTGGAATCTACTTGCATTGATGTTAAACTGGGTCAGTTACTGTAAAAATAATAGTATTTGTATGCAAAATAAACTGAAGTTAGTTTTAAGTACTGGAAACAAATATGTATTTCAGGTGGATGAATATTTCTGTGAAAAATCTTGTGAAAAGTTGATTATAAATCCATATACATGAACATGAATGAATTTAGAGAGTGTATATAAGACACATATATTTCTGGAGAGTATATATACATATATATATATATATATATATATATATATATATATATATATATATATATATACACACACACACACACACACACACACACATACACACACACACACAAAATACACACACACACACACAGACATTAAATTAGCAATATATATGCCAATCGAAATTTATCATGATATATATATCATCCACAGATTCAAAAATATTTCTTTAATTGAACATGGATTTATGTATAATGTTGTTCAACTAGGAAACTCACCTATAGGTTGAATTTTCAGTTCCAACAGCGTTTAAGAGGAGTGATCACTTCTCACAAATTGTATTTGCCAAATCAGCCACCTCACAAAAATGTACATGTGATACCAGGTATGATTCTATATGTGCATTTAAAAGTACATGTGCTAAATAGATACAGAGAAAGGGAGACAGGAATTCACATATTTGTTAACCTTAAAAACACATGGAGAACTATTTAAATTAAATATTGACTAGATTTATAACACCTACCATTAATCATGCAAAATACAAGTACAACTATACACTATGATTTCTCCTAACTGCTTGTATTCCTATTCTGTTTGTGTTATTTTTCTCCATCATATTAGGAGTAGTAGTCAGAGTCTAGTAGGGTATGGGTTCATGTCAGAGATTCAGTATTTTGAATGGAAAATTGTAAAATGAATGCAATGTGTATGTAAATATGTGCTACAAAAAAATGTTCACACTCTCATCCAGAACATTGCCTTGACATTGCCTTTATTCCGAGTAAGACACAATTAGAGGAGAAAAGTTAGAAAATCTGTGAATATATATCAGGAATGAAAAATGCTCAGGAGTTCACAACCTCCGAGGTGGTAGAGGAGTTTTCAAAAGTAAGGGACAGGGTAAACATTTCTCAAACATGGAGCTCTGCTGGTGTAAAGACTTCTTGAGAAACTTCCTCTGAGGTTGGGCACTTAAAAATATATGTTGTTTTTAGGAGCTTTAGCTTCCTTTGTTGGGAGACCATCAAATCTGGGTGTGCAACAATGTGACCTGGAGGATATTGTTTCTAATTTTCCAATGAACATGAGGCAGCCATGCTGAATACTCTCTTTGTAGTTTAACTATGGTCACTGGGTTGTAAGTGTCTCCACGTGTGGACTGTGAAGCCATTTGGTCATTCTCCAATTTTCGTGGTGTTTCTCACAGGTGCACTGGGAGTTTGGTATTTGCTTCATGAAATACAAGGAGCTAAACTGGGACACAGTGCTGGAGAGAGTTCTGTCCCGTGTGGAGGGTCACGGTCTGCATGAGAATGCACCAACCAGGATTCAATTCCACATAAGTTGCCCCCATTTCCATAGCAACCTGATTCTGAACATTGCCCTGAAACCTCTCTATATAAAAAACACCTTTGCATAGAAGGGTCTGCTGGCTGTACCATGTCAGTCACAAGCCTTTGGGAAGCCAATGGCAGATCCACATGTCACCACCACACATGTTTTATCACACACCTTCACACCACTGCTCTAGGCCCACTAATGAGCAGGATCCAACTTACTGGCATCACTGTTCTACACAAATTTCATGAAACCCAGTAAATCAAGGCACTGTCTGGTACACTCATCATCAGCAACAGGACATCCAAAAGTTCTCCAGTGCCACCTGGTCATGGGAATTTCAAAAATTTCATGGTATTTATCAAGCCATTTGTCAAGGATGAAGTTGGAGGCTCTGGGGGTTTCAATTCATTCAGGAACCATTAAATGTTGAGGAAGCTCATTTCAATGAAAGCTCTAGAGAACACTCACAGGCAAGGCTTCCCAAAGAGTAGCCAAAAGTTCACATGAAGCCAGGCCCATTGAGGTCTACAATGTGAGGTCCATGCGTGTTTTGACTCAACTGTGGCTGCAAAGTCTTTCAGAATAAAATCATGTGATATCCTGGCTGAGATTCCCAGTGCTCTGTGGAAAGCCACTCTGGGCCTAGATCTCAGGTTCCAAGGGCAACTCTCATGCATGGCCTAGTAAAATTCAAACACAATTGATGACAATGCTTCTCTGAGGTCAGTTCCAGAACTCAGACTCTAAGGGGAATCACACCAGAGTTAAAGCCCAGGTAAACCCAGGCATCTCTTCCAACTGCCACACAACTTACCACAATTCAAAACAAAATTCTCCCACATGGCCCTTATCTTCTTCCATGTAGACCCTCATCATAACCTCTGGATGGAGTTTTCCATGAGGGACACAGACCAAGACAATGTCCAAAATAACCTACCTTTCCCCCGATTTGCCTAAAATCAGTGTGGCCTGGAAACCCTGACTGTGAACGAGGAGTGATCAAATAGGTCTGCCATTAATACTGCTTGGCTTCTCCAATTTGAGGCCTACTGACTGTGGGGTTTAGATTCTTTATGTGAATTGGAGTAATGAGAACACCCAAGCACGTATGGGCTAGCTTCTGCAGGGCTTTGAATAACTCACTTGACCCAAAGGATCCCTATTCTCACTTGATAGATGTCAGGAACCTTTGAAAGGAAGGCGAGAGTCTTCATCCACAATGACAGCTCTTTTGGCTATTTTGGTTCTGTATGCATCCATGGGATCTTTCTTTAGATCCATCAGGTGCTGAGAATCTAAGCCACAGCCTCACACAGGGCCAAGAGGCTGATTCAGACACACCCCTTTCCAAAGCAATTAAGCAAAGAGCCCTAGGTGATGCCCATTCATTTCCATTTGAAAACTGTTTTCTTCAGGCTTCACAAATTGGTGGCCCGAGGCAAAGAACTTCGTGACATTCATAGCAACAGAATAATAGGTAAGCAAAAGGAGTGCATATCCCACTTGAATCAAAGTGTGAAATATGATATATCAAGAACTATGTAATGTTTTGAACAACCTACAATAAAAATTAATTTAAAAAAAAAAGGCCCAAAGCAGGGTTTCTCCACTGAGATTTAGTGGTCACACATATTTCTGATTTTTCTGAGATGCTCACAATTCACTTGAGCTATCCAGTACATGGCCATGTCACAGAGCTTGGAGGTGGTACATACCTTAGAGACAAAACCATGAGACTATTCTGGAGAGGGGCCAGAATTCTGGAAGAAAACTGTAACTTAGGAAGATTGCAGGTGTTACCCATTGATAAGGCAATCTGAACTCCATTCATAAATTGGGCAGGATGAATTCTGGGAAGATTTCTACTAGACAGGACACATCCATTGATGCATTCTTTTTTTCCAATGAGTACAACCACGGACACAGTGAGGTAAACAGACATAGAAACACTCGCCTTGTCAAATGACTTACAATAAACAGTTCATTCCACAGCACATAAAGCGCCTTGCCTACCTATTCTCAGAAAATGAGACAAAACCACAAACCAACACCCACAAAGGCAGCTCCTTCCCCCAAGAAGGTCTGTTACTATCCGGAGTGTCCTCTGACTGGTGGGCCATATTATTTTCCCCCTAAATGGCCTGAAATGTCTCAGATCTGGTCTCCTTGGCCAACTCTGTGAAGGTGTCAGGACCCAGAGGTGAGCCACTACCTGCTTTCTCAGGGAAGGCCCCTCTTCAGAGCTTTACTGGCATTTTGCAATCCTCACATCAATAGGTACCAAGAAAGACTTACTCTGTCCTTGGTAAATCCAAACAAGTGAGACCACTGGGACTGGGACTGGGACTGACTCTGGGTGCCTGGCTTCATGAATCTCAAGTTCTGAGATTTCCTTCACTAAGGAAGTGATGTGAGGTCACTTCCTTCAGGAACTGAATGAGGTCACTGCCTTGGCAATCACTTTGTCCAACCAGTGGCTTCCAAGTCTCACATGAAAAGGAGGCTGTCCCTAATTCCTGTGACACTTTCACAAGTTAGAATCTTATATCAACCATAGGCACCCGGGAACAGCTACCCACACAGGCCTGGTTTGGTCCATCTTCTCTACATTAAGAATAGAGAGGCTGATTCAGACAGAAACCTTCATCCTGACCAGGTTGTTTGCCATTGAACATGACTTTTGCTCTCTCAGGTCCTTCATAGCTGCGTATATATTCTCCAGTGATCAATTCAGCATGGAACTTTGAGGGTCTCAGTAGGTGGAAGACCCCCTACATTTCTTTACTGTAAGACCAACTCTGTCCCTTCCCTCTGTAAATTTAGATTGAGGGAACAGTGTATGGTTAGGGTTAACAACATGTTTTATTTGTGTTAGGAATCATTCTGCTGGATGAATAATGGTTTTGGGAACCTGAAATATTTATAAGAATATGTATTTGAAATATAAGTATGAAAAGAGAAATCTAGGTAAGATTTGAAGCCAGGAAGGGCATTGGGCCCTTGATTATGATATTTAGCTTTGAATTACATTCTGCAATGTGGTCGCAGGTAAATCTACATACAATGGAATAAAACCTAGTACCTCAGATGCCTGAATGTCGAAGAGAACATCCAGTCAAAAAGGGATAGTCAGTAGGATTAGGAAAATAGTAGGTTTAGGTTGAAGAGTGAGTCTTTGAGTTGGAAATATAGTTCTTTAGCAATAGGGTTTCGTTTAGAGACTGAATGAAAATATCAGCACATATGAAGAGTCAGTCACAATGATGAACTGGGGAAAATATGTAGGAAAGCAGATATAAAATAGAGACATTAGGAAATCAGGCAAAGTATAAAGTGAGTAACAGGATTAGACATTTTCAACAGGGTTGAGGTTGAATATATGATATTAGAAGAAACAAATATGTAGTCACCAATAGGATTGAAATTTGAGAGCATTAGGCGACCTGGACATGGATGGTTTTAGTAATATATATTCACGTTCAATTTAGGTTTTGGTACAATCAAAAGTGTTACCTTTACATTTGTGTCCAGAATATTACTGTGATAAAAATGTATATGTAGATCAGGTGATATGAGTATTTCTTCCACCATTATGGGGAGCAATATTTTTACAACCTATAAATTAGTATTGGGGAAAAAAATAGGTGTACCCTGTTTTGATGAATATAGAGATGATGAATGAATAAATAATATAACTGGACCCAACATTAGAAATTGGAATTGGAATAAATTGATATCTGAAAATATACAGGAAATCTTATATTGATATTGGCATACATACATTCATTACAACCAGTTGTACATCTAATGGTAATATTAGTGTTACGGTTGATCATGAAGAGTGTGTGAGTTTTGCTTCAAAATTGATTATGCAAATCGGAAATAATGTGTTTGCAAAGAAGTCTCATGAAAGACCAGTCAAGAAACATGGAGGAATACATGTGTTCTGAAGCAGGAAGTGATTGAAAGTGAATCAAAAGTTTTAAATTTTGAAATTTTGGATGAAACATTTATCCTTTGATGTGCATAAACTGAAAAAATAGTACTGTACCAGTGTTGAATAAAAATGAATGTCAAAATACACATCATGTCCCATAGGAATCTACTTGCATTGATATTAACCTGGGTAAGTTACTGCAGAAATATTAGGATTTGTATGCACCTTTCATTGAAGTTAGTTTTCAGTACTAGTAAACAAATATGTGTTTCAGGGGGATGAATATTTCTGAGAATAATCTTGTAAAAATTTGATTATAAATCCACATACATGAATATGAATGTATTTAGGGAGTGTATAATAAGACACATATATTTTATATTTTAAAAAATCTGGAGATTGTATATATATATATATATATATATATATATATATATATATATATATATATATACACACACACACACAAACACAAAACACACACAGACATTAAAGAGTAGCAGTATATATGCCAATCGAAATTCATGGTGAAATATATATCGTCCACTGATCCAAAAATATTAATTTTACTGAACATGGATTTATGAATAATGTTGTTCAACTAGGAAGATCACCCATAGGTTGAATTTTAAGATCCAACAGCATTTACGAGGAGTTATCTCTTCTCATAATTTTTATCTGCCACGTCAGCCTCCAAACAAGTATGTACATGTGATACCAGCTAGGATTCTATATGTGCATATAAAAATACATTTGCTGAATAGGCTACAGAGAAAGGGAGATAGAAATTCACATATTTGTTAACTTTAAAAACACATGGATAACTATTTCAATTAAAAATTATCTAGATTTATAACACCTACCCTACATAATGCAAAAGGCAAGTCCAACTATACACCATGCCTTCTCTGTACTGCTTGTATTTCTATTCTGTTTGGGTTATTTTTCTCCATCATATTAGGATTAGTAGTCAGAGTCTAGTAGGGTATGGGTTAGTGTCAGGGATTCAGTATTTTTAATGGGAAATTGGAAAATGAATCCAATGTGTATGCAAATATGTGCTACACAAAAATCTTCCCACTCTCATCCACAACAATGCCTTGACATTACCTTCACCCCAGGTAAGACACAATTAGAGGAGAAGAGTTAGAAAATCTGTGAATGCAAATCTGGAATGGAATATGCTCAGGAGTTCACAACCTTGGAGGTGGTAGAGCAGTTTCCAAAAGTAAGGGACATGGTAAACACTCCACAAACATTGAGCTCTGCTGGCCTAAAGACTTCTTGAGAAACTGCCTCTGAAGCTGGGCACTTGAAATATATGTTGTATTAAGGAGTTTTAGCTTCTTTTGTAGTGAGACCATCAAAGCTGGGTCTGCATCTATATGACCTGGAGAGCATGGATTCTTATTTTCAAATGAACCTGAGGCAGCAGTGCTGAATTCTCTCTTTGTAGGTAAAGTGTGGCCACTGGAGGCTAAGTTTCATCCCGTGTGGACTGTGAAGCCATTTGGTCCTCCTCAAATTTTTGTGGTGGTTCTTGCTGCTGCACTGGGGCTTTTGGTTCTTGCTGCTGCACTGGGCTTTTTGAACAACAAGTTCAACTGGGACACAGTGCTAGAGGGAGTTCTGTCACGTGTGGTGGGTTAGGGTCTGCAGGAGAATGAAACAACCAGGCTTCTTTCTCACATAGCTTGCACCCTTGACCATATCAACCTGATTCTGATTATTACCTTGAAAGCTCTCCAAATAAAAAGATGCCTTTACAAATAAGGGTCTGCTGGCTGCACCATGTCAGTCACAAGCCATTTGGAAGCAAATGGGCTAATCACATGGACCCACCACAGATGTTTTATCACACACGTGGCTACCACTGCTCTAGGCCCACTACTCAGCAGGCTCCAACTTACTACCATCTCTGTTCTACATTATTTTTATAAATTCCAGTCAATCAAGGCACTCTCTGGTACACTCATGATCAGCAGCAGGACATCCAAAGATACTCCAGTGCCACCTGGTCATGGGAATTTCAAAAATTTCAAAGTATTTATCTAGCCATTTTTTCAAGGATGTAGTTGGGAGGCACTGTGGCTTTCAAGAACCATTAAATGTTGAGGAAGCTCATTTCAGTGAAACTCTGGAGAACTTTCATAGGCAACGCTTCCCATAGAGTGGCCAAAAGGTTACATGAAGCCAGGCCTATTGAGGTCTACAATGTGAGTTCCATGTGTGTTTTGACTCTCAAGTATGGCTGCCAAGTATTTAAGAATAAAATCATGGGATAATTTGGCTGAGATTCCCAGTGCTCTGTGGAAAGCCACCCTGGAACTTGATCTAAGTTTATAAGGGCGACTCTCATGCATGGCTTCCTAAAATCCCAACTCGATTCATGGCAATACTTCTCTGAGGTCACTTCCAGAATTCAGTCTCTAAGGGGATTCACACCAGAGTTCAAACCCAGGTGGACCCAGTCATCTCTTCCAACTGCCACACAAATGACCACAATTAAAACCAAAATAGTCCCACATGGCTCTCATCTTCTTCCATATAGACACTCATCATAACCTCTAGCTGGAGGTTTCTATGAGGAGCGCAGGACAAGACAGTGTCCAAAATACGCACTCTTGCTCGTCATTTCCTTAAAATCAGAGTGGCCTGGACACCCCTTCTGTGAACCAGAAGTGATCAAAAAGGCCTACCATTAATACTGCTCAGCTTCTCCAATTTGAGGCCTACTGACTGTGGGGTTTAGATTCTTTATGTGCATTGGGGTCATGAGAAAACCCAAGCACCTATTGGCTAGCCTCCGCAGGGCTTTGAAGAAGTCATTTGACCCAAAGGATTCCTATTCTCACTTGATAGAGGTCAGGAACCTTACAGAGGAAGGCAAGAGATTTTATCCACAATGACTGCTCTTTTGGCCATTTTGGTTTTGGATGCACACATGGCATCTTTCTTTAGATCCATCAGGTGCTGAGAATGCAAGCCACAGCCTCACACACAGCCAACAGACTGGCTCAGACACCTCCCTTTCAAAAGCAATTACTCAAAGAGAGACAGGTGATGCTCATTCATTTCCATTAGAAAACTGTTTTATTCAGGTTTCACAAAGTGGTGCCTTAGGCAAAGACCTTCCTGACATTCAGTGCTACAGAACAATAGGTAAGCAAAGGCCCAAAGCAGGGATTCTCCACTGAGACACTCATGATCACACAGATATCTGAGTTTCCTGAGATTCTCGCCATTCCCTTCAGCTATGCAGTACACGGCCATGTCACAGAGCTTTGAGGTGCTACATATCTTGGTCACAAAACCATGAGTCTATTCTGGAGAGTGGCCAGAATTCAAGAAGAAAACAGAAACTTAGGAAGACAGCAGGTCTTGCCCATCAATAAGGCAAGCCTCCGTCCTTTCATAAATTGGGCAGGATGAATGTGGGGAAGCTTTCTCCTAGACAGGACACATCCATTGATGCATTTTCTTTTGTAATGTCTACAACCATGGACACAGTTGGATACACAGACATAGAAACACTTGCTTTGTCAAATGACTTACTAGAAACAGTCCATTCTAAACCAAAGAAACTGCCTTTCCTACCTATTCTCAGAGCATGAGACAAAACCACATACACACACTCATTCCCACAAAGGCACCTTTTTCCCCCAAGAGGGTCTGTGACTATCAAGAGTGTCCTCTGCCTTGTGGGCCATACTATGTTCCCCCGAAATGGCTTCTCTATTCTCAAATCTGGACTCCTTGGCCCACTCTGTGAAGTTGTCAGGAGCCAGCGGTGAGCCAATACCTGCTTTCTCAGGAAAGACCCCAATTCAGATCTTTCCTGGCATTTGGCCATCCTCACAACTGTAGATACCAAGAAAGATTGACTCTCTCCTTGGTAAATCCAAAAAGTGAGACTTCTGTGACTGTTATTGGGCCTGACTCTGGCTGCCTGTTTTCAGGGATCCCAAGTTCAGAGAGTTCCATCACCAAGAAAGTGAGGTAGGTCACTTCCTTCATGAAGTGAATGAGCTCACAGCCTTGGCAACCACTTTGTCCTAACAGTTGCTTCCAAGGGTCCCATGAGATGGAGGCTGCCCCTACTTCCTGTGACACTTTCACAAGTTAGAATGGTATATCAACCATTGGTACCGGGGAAAAGATCTCCACACAGGCCTGGTTTGGTCCATTTGCTCTATATTAAAAAGAGAGAGGCTTATTCAGACACATCCCTTCATAGTGACCAGGTTGTTTGCCATGGAAGCTAACTTTTGCTCTCTCAGGTCCTTCAGAGCAGTCTACATCTTCTTCGGGGATCATTTCTGCAAGGATCTTTGATATTCTCAGCAGGTGGAAGATCCCCAACATTCCTCTTTTGTAAGACCAACTCTGTCCCTGCACTGCTCTAAAGTTAGATTGAGGGAACAGTGTATGGTTAGGGTTAATAATATGTTCAATTTTGGTTAGCAATCATTCTGCTGGATGAATAATGGTATTGGAAACCTGTGATATTTACAAGAATATATAGGTAAAATATAACAGAAATCTAGGGAAGATTTGAAGCCAAGTAGGGCATTGGGCCCTTGAGTGGGATACTTAGCTTTGAATTATATTCTGCACAGATGTCTCAGATAAGTCAATATACAATGAAATTGGATCTTGTACCTCGGATGATTGAATAACAAACAGAACATCTAGTCATAAAGGAATAGTCCGTAGGATTACCAAGGTAGTCAGCAGGTTTATAAAGAAGAGTGAGTATAGGATTTGGACCAAAAGTTCTTTACAAATAGGGTTTCGGGTAGAGAGTGAATGTAAATGTCAGCACATGTGAAGAGTCAGTCACAATGACGAACAGGGGAAAATATGTAGGAAAGCAGACATAAATAGAGACATTAGGAAATCAGCAAAAGTATAAAGTGTGTAATTGGTTTAGACATTTTCAACAGGGTTGAGTTTGAATATATAATCTTAGGAAGAAACAAATATGTTGTCACAAATAGGATTGAATTCGAGAGCATTAGGTAACCAGGACTTGGATGTTTTTTTGTAATCCATGTTCACTTTCCATTTAGGCTTTTTTAAAATCATAAGTGTGACCATTGCATTTTGTGTCCAGAATATTATTGTGATAAAATGTATGTGTAGATCAGGTGACATGAATATTTCTTCCACCGTTTCTGGAGCAATGTTTTGTAGACGTATAATTTAGTATTTGGGGTACAAATAGGTGTACCCTGTGTCTATGAATATGCAGATTATGAATGAATAGACCATACTGTGTATAAATAATATAACTGGTTCCACTTTAAATAATGGATTGAATTGATATCTGAAAATATAAAAGAAATCTCATATTGATATGCAATCATTCATTCCAACCACTTATACATCTAATGGTAATATTAGGGTTATATTTTATCCTGAAAAGTGTGTGAGTTTTGCTTCAAACGTGATTATGGAAATCAAAAATAATGTGTTTGGAAAGAAGTATCATGAAAAGAATAGTCAAGAAACCTGGAGGAATTCATGTGTTCTGAAGCAGGAAGTGATTGAATGTGAAACACATGCATATAAATTTGCGAACTTTTGAATGAAATATATACAGTATGATGTGCATAAGCTGCAGAAATAGTAATGTAGCAGTGTTGAATAAAAATGAACATCAAAATACACATCATGTCCCCTAGGAATCTACTTGCATTGATATTAATCTGGGTCAGTTACTGTAGACATATTAGGATTTTTATGCACCATTTACTGAAGTTAGTTTTCAGTACTAGGAAACAAATATGTATTTCAGGTGGATGAATATTCTGAGAATAATCTTGTGGAAACTTGATTTTAAATCCATATAAATCGCAGAACATTATAAACAAAAAACACACACAGACATTAAAATGTAGCATAGTATATGCCAATTGAAATTCATCTTGAAATATATATCATCCACTGATCCAAAACTATTTGTTTAATGAACTTGGATTCATGAATAATGTTGTTCAACTAAGAAGCTCCCCAATAGTTTGAATTTTCTGTTCCAACAGTGTTTAGGAGGAGTGATCTCCTAAATGTGTATGCAAATATGTGCTACACAAAAATATTTCCACTCTCATCCAGAACAATGACTTGATATTACCTTCGCCCCAAGAAAGACACAATTGGAATAGAAGAGTTAGAAATTCTGTGAATACATATCTGGAATTAAAATGCTCGGGAGTTCACAACATTGGAGTTTGCAGAGGAGTTTCCAAAAGTAAGGGAGAGGCTTGATAGACCCAACCTGATTTTTTATTAAAATTGGGAACCATCTTGCCACAAAGCCATGAAAAGATAATTTTGGCTTTACTCTAAATTACTGCAAATTCTGAACCTGCTTGGAACGCCTGCCCGTGCCTTGAACTCATCCACACCTGGCTCTCTGACCAGATAACAGTACTTTCTGAAACTTTAGTGACACCTCATAAATATTGGCCTTCCCTGGCCAGACAACAACCCTCTCTGAGGCCCTAATGGTCCTCATTATTTCTGATATTGGGGCCAGCAAAAAAAAAAATGTAAACTACCATTAGTGTGATGCTTTCAAAGTTTTGTTATCTGTAACTACCCGTTTGTGTAACTTTGTGGGCTATATAGCTGGGCTGTAGGAAAGGTGGGGTTGCTGTCTTGTTCCCGCCATTTTGGGAAGGAGAGGCAGCCCAGCCTGTTGAAATAATAAGCTTGTCTTAATTTGATTTTAATTGGAGTCAGTGGTCTTTTCTTGCATCCTAGTCCAAAATTTTGGAGTTCCCCAGTGAGATGACCCTGCCCGAGCAGATCACAAAACCAGACTGCTGAAAATTCTGAAGCTGGCCTTCCCTCCAGGGCACTGGGCTGGAGAACCACTCTAGGAGGTGCACAACTTGAGATGTTCCAAGGCCTTGGAGTGAGCCGTCAGTCTGGGGAGCACTGCAGTGAACCACCACACTAAAACTATTATCAAGCCCCTGGTGGAGGAGGCCTCCATAGGTAAGTGGTGCCTTTATAACATCTGATATCTGGTTAAGGGAGATCTCTTCTGATGACAGAGAGGTGGCCTGGGGAGGCTCACATACACTCCTGTCCAGGACAGTAATGAGAATCATGCTGTCCTCTGTTCTGTTCTGTAGGGAATTCCTCTGGAAGGGTAGAGAGGTGCCCATGGGCACACACACGCTCCTACCCTGGAGTTTTAGCAAGATGTTGCATTGCTCCTCTGTTTTTCTGTTTCGGCACCAGGATTCTGTTTTTCTGTGTTTTGTTCTGTGGTCTATATGTTTTTTGTTGTTTTTTTTGTGCGTTTTTTTGTTTGATTTCTGTGGTAAAATTTTAAGGATATTGGACGTGAAAAAGGGTAACAAAGCAAGTAAGCCTGACACCCTTTCGACTGTGTTTTAAGGAACTGTGATGAACTTTACCCACCTTTGTTAAGCAGGAAGAAAGAAGCCCCTAGCTGGCTGCCTGGAGCACACCCACTGCACAGGGCAATGCCTGCTGGGGAACGAAGAACTGAGTATACCCCAGGTTAACAAGTGAAACTCTTTAAAATCCCTTGTCCCTCCAGATCATGAGAGTCACAACCTTTTGGCAGAGTCCCCTTGTTTTTCCTTTGTTAGCAAAGCAATAAACCTCCATTTTCTTTTTCTCAAAACCCTGTCCTCATTATTAAATTAGCATTAATTTGCTTCAGGGTCAGAAACCGAACTATAAGTTACAAATTTTGATACCCGGCCCCGTCCCAGAACTTTTTGAGAGCTGACGATTGAAATGTTAGGAGATGGTGCATGCTTGGAGTGGACCCGAAACAGAAGAGCTAATCCTGTAAGTAAAAGGAGGGACTGAGGGACCCCAGCAACTGCCAAAGCCCTGTTGCTTCAGGGAATTCCCTCCTTCCTTCCCTGCACTGTAAGAATTATGACACCTCTGTCTTCTTTTAAAAGAGAAAAATAAAAAGGGGACACTAAATGCAGTAAAGTCACCATGGAGACCCTTGATTTTACATTTCAGGTAGCTTCTCTGTGAAAACATCTGGTCCCCTTGTGGGGACATCTGTGGTGCCACTGGTGCAGGAGATTTTTCTCTTATCTGCTCTGTTTTAAAGGCTTCTGTCTGTCAGCCATATTCTGGAGTTCCTTTCTGTCTGTCTTGTGCCTTTGTTTTTGGCACTTTAAGACATGTGCAATAATGTGTTTATATTATAAATTGTTTCTTGAGAATGATCTTAGCTGAATGTGTGTCTAAATGATGATGTTTTATTGTAAAAATCTGGTATCTGAATGCGTTTTTTGAAGCATTGCACAATATTGCAGTTAAAAGTCGGGTTTAGGTAATTGTTTAGTTTTTGATTTCAGATAATTCATGCCAGAGAACTTAAATACTTAGGATGGAAAACTAAAGAACTCTACTTCCAAGTTGGCAAGTAACTTCCCAATCATGCAGTCTTTTTTTCTCCAATTCTGAATTGGGTAGCCTGGGAAAATGTCACTGTGTTTACCAGTGCATTAATTTGGACAAGGATAGTAAATCATAGTATGATATCTGTTGACAAAACAAGATGTAAAGATATAAAATTTTGTGAATTGTATCTTAAACTTGTAGCATAATTTTCAACATCCTAACCAGAAAATTATGGTTAAAATGCCTTAGGCCTGAGGTGTCTGCTCAGAATAGCAGTTTTTTCCTGCTCCTTCCAGACCTCAGCCAGGACTTCTGTTGAAATGCAAATGAAAGTCTCCTGTAAGCTCAGTAAGAGACTGATCTGAGGCCTAAGGGAAAAAAATGGTAAATTGTATGGTATTTACTAATTACCGGCCAGTCATTTTTTCTAGGACTCATAATTTTTTCTTAGATTCTTTTTTTTTTTTGAGTTTATGATTTTGATCCTACAGACCTAGGTTAATGTTTTTCTGATCAGTTTTATCTTTGACCAACTGTGGAGTTTTAAAAACATTGCAATGGTGATTTCACCTGTGAAAAGCTACAAGGCCTTCACTATTATTAGGTGTGCACACTTTTGTTATGTGTTTTATGTCTCTCTCTCTCTCTCTCTCTCTCTCTCTCTCTCTATATATATATATATATATATATATATATATATATATATATATATACACATATGTCCGTATATCATTCAAATGATACACAAATTAACATATATAAGGAGCACTCATATAAAAAAGCGCTCATAAAAACAAATTTTAAAAAGTGGACCACAGATCTTTAATTCACGTGGTTTAAATGTTTCAATTTAGATTGGATAAACAGATAAATATAAATGTCTTCAAATTTATGCCTATAAGTTTTTCTAGGTGTTCAAAAATCTAATAAAATATTATTGTCTACCAAAGGTCTATATGACTTTGTTCTAGGACTTTTCCTTCAACCAAAAAATGGTTTACACTGTTCAATACATTTGTCTAATATTTTGATTAAAAAGTAAAGTAAATTTGATTTGGATTTACTCATTCATGAGTGTTTTTGTTTGATATCTGATTGATATACTAAGGTCTATCAATTTTTAGTACAAAATCTGTATAAAATGTTTACAATCTTATACAGACTTTCTACTAAAGTCTGTGTAAGATTGTAAAAATTAGTCATGTGTTAAAGAGACAAAAATTTCTTAAAACATAAGATTACTCATAACATTGTGTTTATTAAGTCTTATTTTTTCCAGAGCAAGCAACCATAAAAATTAAACAACTGTTTAAAACAGAACTGTTATTTTAGAGCACTGTACTGCCATTTCTTTAAAAGATAAACTTGGTAAATGTAGAAACATCAATGTAACTGTGATGCTATTAATGTGCTCATATCTTCCAGTTATACAACTCGATAAGGTAGAAACATTAAAAGAGCATTATATCAAGCTGGTGTTCTGAAGTTGTATGGTAAATAAAATATATATTGGGGATTTATTTACCTGTTATCAATAAGATATGTAAAGTTTTATGTTACACTTTACATTGTGCAACAATTTAAATGTATTTTTAAATTAATGAGAGCCTAAACTATTTGAATGTTAAAAACATTCAGCCATTCTTTAATTCATGTTTCAAAAGTGATATTATATGGTGTTAGCTAATGTTCATGTGACCTCAAACAATTTATGTAAACTTTGTAAAAGGATATTAAAAAACGAAGATCAGCTTTAGAACTAAAACACTTATGATTTATAAAGAGCCCTGTCTTACCTGAGATAAGGCTCTGTGTCCCATCTTACTACATGTGAGAATGACTACGAAAGCAGTAGGTCAGATTTTATTTCATTTAAAGTTATGTTCAAAAGTTTTGTTTTTTTCTTTTTTTTTTCTCTCAAGTTTACTAGGATCTCAAACAGGGAATATAAAGTAAAACTCACCCAAAAAATTCAGGGTAGCATTACATTAACTAAGTATTTTTACTCTTGTTAAAAAATTTTGTTTTTTAATTTGCTTATAAGTGATCTAAAGATTCCCTGTTGGTGTTTTAACTATGGCTGGAATCTTTCAGAATAAAATCTTGTGATATCCTGGCTTAGATTCCCAGTGCTCTGTGTAAAGTCACCCTGGGCCAAGATCTCAGATTCCAATGGTGAATCTCATGTGTGGCCTCCTGAAATCCCAACACAATTCATGGCAATACTTCTCTGAGGTCAGTTACACAACTCAGTCTCTAAGGGGAATCACAACAGAGTTCAAGCCCAGGTGGACCCAGGCATCTCTTCAAATTGCCACACAAATGATGACAATTAAAACCAAAACACTCTCACATGGCCCTCTTCATCTTTTTATATAGACACTAATCATAACCTCTAGCTGGAGGTTTCCATGAGGGGCACAGCCCAAGACAGTGTCAAAAATAATCTCCCTTGTCCCTCATTTGCCTAAAGTCAGGGTGGCCTGGACAACCTTAGTGTGAACCAGAATTGATCAAATAGGCCTGCCGTTAATACTACTCCACTTCTCAAATTTGAGGCCTACTGACTGTGGGGTATAGATTTTTAGTGTGAATTGGAGTTATAAGAAAACCCAAGCACCTATTGTCTCCCCTCTGCAGCCCTTTGAAGAACTTATTTGACACAAATAATCCCTATTCTCACTTGATGGAGGTCAGGAATCTTACAGAGGAAGTCGAGAGGCTTCATCCACAATGACTGATCTTTTTTCCATTTAGGTTTTGGATGCCCACATGGGATCTTTCTTTAGATTCATCAGGTGCTGAAAATCTAAACCACAGGCTCACACAGGGCCAAGAGGCTGATTCAGATACATCCATTTCCAAAGCAATGAAGCAAAGAGCCACAGGTGATGCCCATTCATTTCCATTTGAAAACTGTTTTCTTCAGGCTTCACAAAGGGGTGGCCTGAGGCAAAGACCTTTCTGACATTCAGAGCAACAGAACAATAGGTAATCAAAAGGCCCCAAGCAGGGTTTCTCCACGGAGACTTTCCTTGTTACTCTAATATGTGAGTTTTCTGAGTTGCTCGCCATTCCCTTCAGCTATCCAGTACATGGCCATGTCACAGAGCTTGGAGGTGGTACATATCTTGTACAAAAATACATGATACTAATCTTGAGAGTGGCCAGAATTCATGAAAAAATGGAAAATTAGGTAGATAGCAGGTGTTGCCCATGGATAAGGCAAGCCTCAGTCCATTCATTAATTGGAAAGGATGCATGCTGGGAAGCTTTCTACTAGACAGGACACACCCAATGAGCTATTTTTTTCTAATATCCACAAAAAAAACCACAGTGGGATACACGGACATAGAAACAGTCTCCTTGTCAAATGACTTACTGGAAACAGTCCACTCCAATCCAAACAAACCTCCTTTTTTACCTATTCTCAGAACATGGAAAAAAACCACAAACACAAACCAACACCCACAAATGCAACTCCTTCCCCCAAGTAGGTCTGTCACTATCTGGAGTGTCCTCTGACTGGTAGGCCATACGATGTTCCCCACAAATGGCCTTTCTGTCTCAGATCTGGTCTCCTTGGTCAACTCTGTGAAGTTGTCAGGAGGCAGTGGTGAGCCAATTCCTGTCCTCTCAGGAAAGACCCCTCTTCAGAGCTTTCTTAGTATTTGGCAACCCTTACATCAGTAGGTACCAAGAAAGACTGACTCTGTCCTTAGTAAATCCAAACAAGTGAGCCCACTGCGACTGGGACTTGGACTGGCTCTGGTGCCTGGCTTCCTGGATCACAAAATTCAGAGAGTTCCATGGCCAAGGAAATGAGGTGAGGTCACTACCTTCAGGAAATAAATGAGGTCCCTGTCTTGGCCACTACTTTGTCCTAACAGTTGCATCCTAGTGTCTCCTGACATGGAGGCTGCCCTACTTCCTGTGATACTTTCACATGTTAGAATGGTATAGAAACCATAGTCACCTGGGAACAGCTCTCCACACAGGCCTGCTTTGGTCCATCTTCCCTGCATTAAGAATAGAGAGGCTGACTCAGACACATCCTTTCATCCTGACCATGTTGTTTGCCATGGAATATGACTTTTGTTCTCTCAGGTCTTTCATAGCTGCCTACATCTTCTCCAGGGATTATTTCTGCATGGATTTTGAGGTACTCAGCAGGTGGAAGATCTCCTAACTTCCTGTATTGTAATATCAACTTTATCCCTGCTCTTCTGTAAAGTGAGATTGAGGGAACATTGTATGGTTAGGGTTAATAGCATGTTCCATTTGGCTTAGGAATCATTCTGCTGGATGAATAATGGTATTGGGAACCAGCAATATTTATAAGAATATGGAGGTAAAATATAAGTATGAAAACAGAAATCTAGGTAATATTTGAAGCCCAGAAGGATTTGGGCTCTTGATTGGGATCCTTAGCTTGAGTAATGTTTTGCACCGAGGTCGATGCAAATCGATATACAATGGCATAAGACCCTGTACCTCAGATGATTGAATGTAGAAGAGAACATCCAGTGAAAAAGGGATAGTGTGTAGGATTAGAAAGATAGTCAGTAGGTTTAGGAGGAAGAGTGAGTCTAGGATTTGGACCAAAAGTTCTTTAGCAATAGGTTTCGGTTAGAGAGTGAATATAAATGGCACCATATGTGAAAAGTTGGGCACAATGATGAACTGGGAAAAATATGTAGGAAGGCAGACATCAATAGAGACATTAGGAAATCAGGCAAAGTATAACGTGAGTGATAAGATTTGACATTTTCAACAGGGTTGAGGTTGAATACATAATCTTAAAAAGAAAGAAAAATGTAGTCACCAATTGGATTGACATTTGAGAGCATTAGGCAAACTGGACATGGATGTTTTTAGTAATCCCTGTTCACATTCCATTGAGGCTTTATTGCAATCATAATGGTGACCTTTGCATTTTGTGTCCAGAATATTACTGTGATAATATGTATATGTAGATCAGGTGACATGAGTATTTCTTCCACCTTTTCTGGGAGCAATATTTTGAAAACATATAAATTAGTACTGGGGATACTAAGAGGTTTACCCTGTGTTGATGAATATAGAGATGATGCATTAATAGACCATACTGTGAAAAAATTATGTGACTGGTTCCAAATTTACATAATGGATTGTTTTAATATCTGAAAATATAGACGAAATCATATATTGATATATGTACATTCATTCCAACAAGTTATATATCTAATGGTATTATTAGGGTTACCGTTTATCATGAATAGTGTGTGAGTTTTGCTTCAAAAATGATAATGGAATCGAAAATAATGTGTTTAGAAAGAAGTCTAGTGAAAAGACCAGTCAAGAAACATAGAGGAATATATGTGTTCCAAAGGAGGAAGTGATTGAAAGTAAACCAAATATTTACAAATTTGTGAACTTGTGAATGAAAGGATATATTTTATGATGTCCATAAACTGAATAAATAATAACGCACCAAGTTTGAATAAAAATGAACTTTAAAAAACACATCATATCCAATAGGAATGTATTTGCATTGATGTTAAACTTGGTCAGTTAGTCTAGAAATATTAGGATTTGTAAGAACCCTTCCCTGAATTTAGTTTTCAATACTAGGAAACAAATATGTATTTCAGTGGATGTATATTTCTGAGAATAAACTTGTTAAAAGTTGATTATAAATCCACATATATGAATATGAATGAATTCAGGTGGTGTATAAGAAGACATATATTTCATATTTTGGAAAATCTGGAGACTATATATATATATATATATATATATATATATATATATATATATATAGAGAGAGAGAGAGAGAGAGAGAGAGAGAGAGAGAGAAACACACACACATTATAATGTCGCAATATATATGTCAATCGAAATTCATCATGAAAAATAACTCATCCGCATATCCCAAAATATTCATTTTACTGAACATGGATGTATGTATAATGTTGTTCATCTAGGAAGCTCACCCATGGGTTGAATTTTCTGTACCAACAGCGTTTAGGAGGAGTGATCTCTTCTCACAAATAGTATCTGCCAAGTCAGCCACCTTACAAGAATGTACGTGTGAAACCAGGTAGGATTCTATTTGTGCATATAAAAATACATGTGCTTAATAGGCTACAGAGAAAGGGAGACAGGAATTCATATATTTCTTAACTTTAAAAACACATGGAATAGTGTGTAGTGTCCCTCTTTATCCCTTTTGATTAACTTTGGCTTAAAAAAAAGAATTTATTGAGAATTTTTGTATATATCTTTGTCAGGAATATTGCTCTGAAGATTTCTTTCCTTGATGTGTCTTTGTCTGATTTTGGTATGTGAGTGATAATAGCCTCATGGAATGAGTTTGGAGGAGTTCCATCCTTTTCTATTTTATGGAATAATTTGAGGAGTATTGTGATGAATGCTTCTTTGAAGGTCTTGTAGAACATGGCTGAGAATCTGTCTGTTCCTGGGCTTTGCTTGATTGGTAGGCTGTTGACAGCAACTTCTATTTCATTGCTTGAAATTGATTTGTTTAAATTGTTCACGTCCTACTAATTAAGTTTGGGTATATCTCTAAAATTTTATTGATGTCATCATGGTATTTTAATTTATTAGACTATAAATTTTCAAATTAGTTTTCAATTATTCTCTGTATTTTAGTTGTGTACTCTGTAAAAGTTCCTTTATGATCCTTAATTTTAGTAATTTGAGGTTTTTTTTCTTCATTAGCTTGGTTAAGGAAGTGTCAACTTTATTTATTTTTCAAAGATTAAATTTTGTGTTGTGTCAAAAAAAATATCACATGGAAAATTATTTCAATAAATTGAATAGATTTATAACTCCTACCTTATATTATGCAAAAGGCAAGTCCAACTATACACCATGTCTCTTCTGAAATGCTTGTATCTATTCTGTTTGGGTTCTTTTTCTCCATTATATTAGTATTAGTGGTAAGAGTCTCGTAGGGTATATGAATGTTTCTGAGAATAATCTTGTGAAAAGATAATTATAAATCCACATTCATGAATATGAAAAATTTAGGAAGTGCAAAATAAGACACATATATTTCATACTTTGAAAAATTTGGAGAGTATATCTATATTTATATCTATATATCTATATCTATATCTATCTATCTATATATATATACACACACACACACACACACACACACACACACACACACAACACTCACAGACATAAAAAGTACCAATATAAATGCCAATCGAAATTCATCAGTAAATATATATCATCCACAAATGCAAAAAATATTTATTTTACTAAACATGAGTTTATATATAATGTTTTTCTAATAGGACGCTCTCCTATAGGTTGAATTTTCATTTCCAAAAGCATTTAGGAGGAGTGAACTCTTCTCACAATTTGTATCTGCCAAGACAGCCACCTCACAAAAATGTACGTGTGATACCTGGTAGGATTCTATATATGCATATAAATATACATGTGTGAATAGGCTACAGAAAAGGGAAACAAGAATTCACATATTTGTTAAGTTTAAAAACACATGGACAATATTACAATTAAAATTTGACTAGATTTATAACTCCAACCTTATATAAGGCAAATTTCAAGTCCAACTCTACAACATGTCTCCTCTGAAGTGCTTGTATTTCTATTGTGTTGGGTTAATTTTCACGATTATATTAGGATGAATAGTCTGAGTCTACTAGGTATGGGTTATTGTCAGGGATTCAGTACTTCGAATGACAAATTGGAAAATGAATCCAATGTGTATGTAAATATACGCTGCACAAATATCCTCCCGCTCTCATCCAGAACAATGCCTTGACATTACCTTCACCACAAGTAAGACACAACTAGAGGAGAAGAGTTACAAAATCAGTGAATACATATCTGGAATGGAAAATGCTAAGGAGTTCACATTCTGGAGGCGGTAGAGGAGTTTCAAAAAGTAAGGGACAGGGTAAACACTCCACAAACATGGAGCTCTGCTGGCCTAAAAACTTTTTGAGAAACTGCCTCTGAGCTTCCGCACTTGAAATATATGTTGTTTTCAGGAGATTTGGCTTCCTTTGTAGTGAGACCATCAAAGCTGGGTCTACATCTATGTGACCTGGAGGACATGGTTTCTTATTTTCCAATGAACAAGATGAAGCAGTGCTGAATCCTCTCTTTGTAAGTAAACTGAGGCCACTGGGGACTAAGTGTCTCCCCGTGTGGACTGTGAAGCCATTTGGTCCTCCTCCATTTTTTGTGGAGTTTTTGCTGCTGCACTGTGAGTTTGGTAGTTGTTTCACGAAATACTAGGAGCTAAACTGGGACACAGTGCTGGAGGGAGTTCTGTCACGTGTGGTGGGTCAGGGTCTGCAAGAGAATGCACCAACTAGGCTTCTATCTCTCACTGCTTTCCCCATTGCCCCCTTTTCCATATCAACCTGATACTTAATTTTCCTCTGAAAACTCTCCATATAACAAGATGCCTTTACATATAAGGGTCTGCTGGCTGCACCATGTCAGTTACAAGCCATTTGGAATCCAATGGTAGATCCACAAGGCCCTTCCACGAATGTTTTATCAAACACCTCCCCACCACTGCTCTAGACCCACTACTCAGCAGGCTACAAACTACTGGCATCTCTGTTCTACACCATTTTCATGAAACTCAGTAAATCAAGGCACTGTCTGGTATAATCATGATCAGCAAAAGGACATCCAATGTTTCTCCAGTACCACCTGGTCATAGGTATTTCAAAAATTTCATGGTATTTATCTAGCCATTTTTCAAGCATGAAGTTGGAGGCACTGTGGGTTTCAATTCATTCAGCAAAGATTAAATGGTGAGGAAGCTCATTTCAATAAAATCTCTGGAGAACTCTCACAGGCAAGGCTTCCCAAAGAGTGGACAAAAGGTCACATTAGGCGAGGCCCATTGAGGTCTATAATGTGAGGTCCATGTGTGTTTTGACTCTCAACTATGGCTGCCATTTCTTTAAGGATAAAATCATGTTATATCCTTGCTGAGATTCCCAGGCGTCTGTGGAAATCCACCCGGGGCCTAGGTCTCAGTTTCCAAGAGTGACTTTCATGCATGGCCTCTTAAAATCCCAACAAAATTCATGGCAATGCTTCTCTGAGTTCAGTTCCAAAACCCAGTCTCTAAGGGGAATCACACCAGAGTTCAAGCCCACGTGGACACAGTCATTTATTCCAATGCCACGCAAATGAGCAACATTAAAACCAAAACACTCCCACATAGCCCTCATCTTATTCCATATAGTCAATCATCTTAACATCTGGCTGGAGGTTTCCATGAGGGGCGCAGCCCAAGACAGTGTCCAAAATCAGCTCGTTTGCCCCTCATTTGCCTAAAGTCAGGGTAGGCTGGACACCGTTTCTGTGAACCAGGAGTGAACAAATAAACCTGCCGTTAATACTTCTATGTTTCTCCAATTTGAGGTCTACTGATTTTAGGTATCAATTCTTTAGGTGATTTAGAGTCAAGCGAAAACACAAGCACCTCTGCAGGGCTTTGAAGAACTCATTTGACCTAAATAATCCCTATTCTCATTTGATGGAGTGCAGCAACCTAACAGAGGAAGGCAAGAGACTTCATCCAAAATGAATGATATTTTTTGCCATTGTGGTTTTGGAAGCTCACATGGGATCATTCTTAAGATCCATCAGGTGCTGAGAATCTATGCTACAGCCACACACAGGTCCAAGAGGCTGATAAAGACACATCCCTTTCCAAAGCAATTAAGCTAAGAGCCACAGGTGAGGCCCATTCATTTCCATTTGAAAACTGTTTTCTTCAGGCTTCACAAAGGAGTGGCCTGAGGCAAAGACCTTCCTGACATTCAGTGCAACACAGCAATAAGTAAGCAAAAAGCCCAAAGCAGTGTTTCTGCACTGAGACTTTCCTGGTCACACTGATATCTGAGTTTTCTGAGATGCTCGCCATTCTCTTCAACTATCCTTTATATGGCCATGTCACAGAGCTTGGAGGTGGTACATATTTTGGACACAAATCCATGAGCCTATTCTGGAGAGTGACCAGAATTCAGGAAGAAAACAACAACTTAGAAAGATAACAGGTGTTGCACATCGATAAGACAAGCTGCAGTCCATTCATATATTGGGCAGGATGAATTATAGGGAAGATTTATACTAGACAGGACACATCCATTAATGCATTCTCTTTTCTAATGTCTACAACAACGGACACAGTGGGATACACAGAAACAGAAACACTCGCCTTGTCAAATGACTTACTAGAAACTGTCCACTCCAAACCAAACAAAACGCCTTTCCTATCTATTCTCAGAACATGAGACAAAACAACAAACCCACACCCACTCCCACAAAGGCACCTCCTGCCCCCAAGTAGGTCTTTGACTATCCGAAGTATCCTCTGACTGGTGGGCCATGCTATGTTCCCTCGACATGGCCTGTCTTCTCTCAGATCATGTTTCCTTGACCAACTCTGTGAAGATGTCAGGAAAAAGTGGTTAGCCACTACCTGTTTTCTCAGGAAAGGTCCATATTCATAGCTCTCCTTGCATTTGGCCATCCTCACATCATTAGGTACCAAGAAAACTGACTCTGTCCTTGGTAAATCCAAACAAGTGAGCCCACTGGGCCTGGGACTGGGACTGCCTCTGGGTGCCTGGCTTCTTGGATACCAAGTTCAGAGAGTTCCATCACCAAGGAAATGAGGTATGTCACATTCTTTGGAACTGAATGAGGTCACTGCCTTGGCAACCACTTTGTCCTAACTGTTGCTTCCAAGGGTTACATAAGATGGAGGTTTCCCCTACTTCCTGTGACACTTTCATAAGGTAGAATGTATATCAACCATTGGCACCCTGGAACAGCTCTCCACTCAGGCCTGGATTGTTCCACCTTGTCTACAGTAAGAAGAGAGAGGCAGATTCAGACACATCCCTTCATCCTGACCAGGTTGTTTGCCATGGAAGATGACTTTTGCTCTCTCAGGTGCTTCATACCTGCCTACAACTTCTCCAGGTATCATTTGTGCATGGACATTTGAGGTTCTCATCTGGTGGAAGATCCCCAACTTTCCTGTATTGTAAGAACCCCTCTGTCCCTGCTCTTCTGTAAAATGATTGAGGGAACAGTGTATACTTGGAGTTAAAAACAGGTTTGATTTGGTGACGAATGATTCTGTGCGATGAATAATGGCATTGGGAACCTGCAATATTTACAAGAATATAGAGGTGAAATATAAGTATGAAAACAGAAATCTAGGTATGCTTTGAATCCCAGAAGGGTTTTGCCCTTGATTGGGATACTTAGCTTTGAATTATGTTCTGCAAAGATGTCTCAGATAATTCGAATTACAATGGCATAGGACGTTGTACATTGGATGATAGAATTTAGAAGAGAACATCAGGTCAAAAAGGGATATTCAGTAGGATTAGGAAGATAGTCGGTAGGTTTAGGAAGAAGAGTGAGTACAGGATTTGGACCAAAAGTTCTTTAGCAATAGACTTTTGGTTATAGAGTGAATGTAAATGTCAGCACATATAAAGAGTCAGTCACTATGTTGAACTGGGGAAAATATGTAGAAAAGCAGATATCAATAGAAACATTACGAAATCAGGCAAAGTATAAAGTGAGGGATAGAATTAGACATTTTCAACAGTGTTGAGTTTGAATATATAAATAGGAAAAAACAAATATGTAGTCACCAATAGGATTGACAATTGACAGCATTAGGCAACCTGGATATGGATGTTTTTAGAAATCCATGTTCACTTTCCATTTAGGCTTTGGTACAATCATAAGTGTGACCTTTCCATTTTTTGTCCAGAATATTACTGTGATAATGAGGTGACATGAGTATTTCTTTCACCATTTCTGGGAGCAATATATTGAAGATGTAATATTAGAATCGGGGTACAAAGAGGTGTACCCTGTTTCTATGAACATAGAAAAAAAGCATGAATAGACCATACTGTGAATAAATAATATAATTTTTTCAACTTTAAATATAGATTTGAACTGATATCTGAAAAATTAAAGGAAATCGTATATTGATATACAATCATTCATTCCAACCAGTTATATATCTATTGGAAATATTAGTGTTTTGGTTTATCATGAAGAGTGTGTGAGTTTTGCTTCAAAATGATTATGGAAATTCAAAATTATGTGTTTGGAAAGAAGTCTGATGAAAGGACCAGTCAAGAAACCCTGACAATACATGTGTTCTGAAGCAAGAAGTCATTAAATTTGAAACAAATGCCTATTAATTTGTGAACTTGTGGATGCAATGTATATCCTATGATGTGCAAAAACTGAAGAAACAATAATGTACCAGTGTCGAATACAAATGAATGACAAATTACATATCATGTCCCATAGGAGTCTTCTTGCATTGATGTTAGACTGGGTCAGTTACTGTAGAGTAATTAGGATTTGTATGCACCATTCACTGAAGTTAGGTTTCAGTACTATGAAACAAATATGTATTTCAGGTGGATGAATATTTCTGATTATAATCTTGTGAAAAGTTGATTATAAATCCACATACATGTACATGAATGAATTTAGAGAGTATATATTAGACACATTTTTTCATATTTTGAAAAATTTGGAGAGTATATATATATATCTATGTCTATACACACACACAGACACACACACACACAGACACACACACACACACAGACACACACACACACACACAACATTCACAGACATTAAAAAGTACCAATATAAATGCCAATCGAAATTCATCAGTAAATATATATCATCCACAGATGCAAAAATATTTATTTTACTGAACATGAGTTTATGCATAATTTTGTTCTACTAGGACGTTCTCCTATAGGTTGAATTTTCATTTCCAACAGCATTTAGGAGGAGTGAACACTTCTCACAATTTGTATCTGCCAAGACAGCCACCTCACAAAAATGTATGTGTGATACCTGGTAGGATTCTATATATGCATATAAATATACATGTGTGAATAGGCTACAGAAAAGGGAAATAAGAATTCACATATTTGTTAAGCTTAAAAACACATGGAGAATATTTCAATTAAAATTTGACGAGATTTATAACTCCTACCTTATATAATGCAAATGTCAAGTCCAACTATACAACATGTCTCCTCTGAAGTGCTTGTATTTCTATTGTGTTGGGTTAAATTTCCCCATTATATTAGGATGAATAGTCTGAGTCTACTAGGTAAGTTTTAGTGTCCGGGATTCAGTACTTCAAATGGAAAATTGGAAAATGAATCCAATGTGTATGTAAATATATGCTGCACAAATATCCTCACACTCTCATCCAGAACAATGCCTTGACATTACCTTCACCCCAAGTAAGACACAATTAGAGGAGAAGAGTTACAAAATCAGTGAATACATATCTGGAATGGAAAATGCCCAGGAGTTCACAACCTTGGAGGTGGTAGAGGAGTTTCCAAAAGTAAGGGGCAGGGTAAACACTCCACAAACATGGAGCTCTGCTGACCTAAAAACTTTTTGAGAAACTGCCTCTGAGCTTCCGCACTTGAAATATATGTTGTTTTCATGAGATTTGGCTTCCTTTGTAGTGAGACCATCAAAGCTGGGTCTGCATCTATGTGACCTGGAGGACATGGTTTCTTATTTTCCAATGAACAAGATGAAGCAGTGCTGAATCCTCTCTTTATAGGTAAACTGAGGCCACTGGGGACTAAGTGTCTCCCCGTCTCCCCGTGTGGACTGTGAAGCCATTTGGTCCTCCTCCACTTTTTGTGGTTTTTAGGCTGCTGCACTGTGAGTTTGGTATTTGTTTCACGAAATACTAGCAGCTAAACTGGGACACAGTGCTGGAGGGAGTTCTGTCACGTGTGGTGGGTCAGGGTCTGCAAGAGAATGCACCAACTAGGCTTCTATCTCTCACAGCTTGCCCCATTGCCCCCTTGTCCATATCAACCTGATTCTTAATTTTCCTCTTAAAACTCTCCATATAACAAGATGCCTTTACATATAAGGGTCTGCTGGCAGCAACATGTCAGTTACAAGCCATTTGGAATCCAATGGTAGATCCACATGGCCCTACCACGGATGTTTTATCAAACACCTCCCCAGCACTGCTCTAGACCCACTACTCAGCAGGCTCCAACTTACTGGCATCTCTATTCTACACCATTTTCATGAAACTCAGTAAATCAAGGCACTGTCTGGTATACTCATGATCAGCAATAGGACATCCAATGTTTCTCCAGTGCCACCTGGTCATAGGAATTTCAAAAATTTCATGGTATTTATCTAGCCATTTTTCAAGCATGAAGTTGGAGGCACTGTGGGTTTCAATTCATTCAGCAAAGATTAAATGGTGAGGAAGCTCAATTCAATGAAATCTCTGGAGAAATCTCACAGGCAAGGCTTCCCAAAGAATGGACAAAAGGTCACATTAGGCCAGGCCCATTGAGGTCTACAATGTGAGGTGCATGTGTGTTTTGACTCTCAACTATGGCTGCCATTTCTTTAAGAATAAAATCATGTGATATCCTTGCTGAGATTCCCAGGCCTCTGTGGAAATCTACCCGGGGCCTAGGTCTCAGTTTCCAAGAGCGACTTTCATGCGTGGCCTCTTAAAATCCCAACAAAATTCATAGCAATGCTTCTCTGAGTTCAGTTCCAAAACCCAGTGTTTAAGGGGAATCACACCAGAGTTCAAGCCCACGTGGAACCAGTCATTTTTTCCAATGCCACACAAATGACCAACATTAAAACCAAAACACTCCCACATGACCCTCACCTTATTCCATATAGTCAATCATCTTAAACTCTGGCTGGAGGTTTCCATGAGGGGTGCAGCCCAAGACAGTGTCCAAAATCAGCTCGTTTGCCCCTCATTTGCCTAAAGTCAGGGTAGCCTGGACACCGTTGCTGTGAACCAGGAGTGAACAAATAAGCCTGCCGTTAATACTTCTATGTTTCTCCAATTTGAGGGCTACTGATTTTAGGTATCGATTCTTTAGGTGATTTAGAGTCATGCGAAAACACAAGCACCTCTGCAGGCCTTTGAAGAACTCATTTGACTCACAGAATCCCTATTCATATTTGTTGGAGTGCAGGAACCTAACAGAGGAAGGCAAGAGTCTTCATCCACAATGAATGATATTTTTTGCCATTTAGTTTTGGAAGCTCACATGGGATCATTCTTAAGATCCATCAGGTGCTGAGAATCTAAGTCACAGCCACACACAGGACCCAGAGGCTGATATAGACACATCCCTTTCCAAAGCAATTAAGCAAAGAACCACAGGTGAGGCCCATTCATTTCCATTTGAAAACTGTTTTCTTCAGGCTTCACAAAGGGGTGGCCTGAGGCAAAGAACTTCCTGACATTCAGTGCAACACAACAATAAGTAAGCAAAAAGCCCAAAGCAGTGTTTCTGCACTGAGACTTTCCTGGTCACACTGATATCTGAGTTTTCTGAGATGCTCGCCATTCTCTTCAACTATCCTTTACATGGCCATGTCACAGAGCTTGGAGGTGATACATATTTTGGACACAAATCCCTGAGCCCATTCTGGAGAGTGGCCAGAATGCAGGAAGAAAGCAACAACTTAGAAAGATAGCAGGTGTTGCACATCGATAAGACAAGCTGCAGTCCATTCATATATTGGGCAGGATGAATTATAGGGAAGATTTATACTAGAGAGGACACATCCATTAATGCATTCTCTTTTCTAATGTCTACAACAACGGACACAGTGGGATACACATAAACAGAAACACTCGCCTTGTCAAATGACTTACTAGAAACTGTCTGCTCCAAACCAAACAAACCGCCTTTTGGATCTATTCTCAGAACATGAGACAATACAACAAACCCACACCCACTCCCACAAAGGCACCTCCTTCCCCCAAGTAGGTCTGTGACTATCCAGAGTGTCCTCTGACTGGTGGGCCATACTATGTTCCCCCGAAATGGCCTGTCTTCTCTCAGATCTTGTTTCCTTGACCAACTCTGTGAAGATGTCAGGAAAAAGTGGTTAGCCACTACCTGTTTTCTCAGGAAAGGTCCATCTTGAGAGCTCTCCTGGCATTTGGCCATCCTCACATCATTAGGTACCAAGAAAACTGACTCTGTCCTTGGTAAATCCAAACAAGTGAGCCCACTGGGCCTGGGACTGGGACTGCCTCTGGGTGCCTGGCTTCTTGGATACCAAGTTCAGAGAGTTCCATCACCAAGGAAATGAGGTATGTCACATTCTTTGGAACTGAATGAGGTCACTGCCTTGGCAACCACTTTGTCCTAACAGTTGCTTCCAAGGGTTACGTAAGATGGAGGTTTCCCCTACTTCCTGTGACACTTTCATAAGGTAGAATGTATATCAACCATTGGCACCCGGGAACAGCTCTCCACTCAGGCCTGGATTGTTCCACCTTGTCTACAATAAGAAGAGAGAGGCAGATTCAGACACATCCCTTCATCCTGACCAGGTTGTTTGCCATGGAAGTTGACTTTTGCTCTCTCAGGTGCTTCATACCTGCCTACAACTTCTCCAGGTATCGTTTGTGCATGGACATTTGAGGTTCTCATCTGGTGGAAGATCCCCAACTTTCCTGTATTGTAAGAACCCCTCTGTCCCTGCTCTTCTGTAAAATGATTGAGGGAACAGTGCATACTTGGGGTTAAAAACAGGTTTGATTTGGTGACGAATGATTCTGTGCGATGAATAATTGGATTGGGAACCTGCAATATTTACAAGAATATAGAGGTGAAATATAAGTATGAAAAAAGAAATTTAGGTATGCTTTGAAGCCCAGAAGGGTTTTGCCCTTGATTGGGATACTTAGCTTTGAATTATGTTCTGCAAAGATGTCTCAGATAATTTGATATACAATGGCATAGGACCTTGTACATTGGATGATTGAATTTAGAAGAGAACATCCAGTCAAAAAGGGATATTCAGTAGGATTAGGAAGATAGTCGGTAGGTTTAGGAAGACGAGTGAGTATAGGATTTGGACCAAAAGTTCTTTAGCAATAGACTTTTGGTTATAGAGTGAATGTAAATGTCAGCACATATGAAGAGTCAGACACTATGTTGAACTGGGGAAAATATGTAGAAAAGCAGATATCAATGGAAACATTACAAAAGCAGGCAAAGTATAAAGTGAGGGATAGAATTAGACATTTTCAACAGGGTTGAGTTTCAATATATAAATTAGGAAAAAACAAATATGTAGTCACCAATAGGAGTGACAATTGACAGCATTAGGCAACCTGGACATGGATGTTTTTAGAAATCCATGTTCACTTTCCATTTAGGCTTTGGTACAATCATAAGTGTGACCTTTCCATTTTTTGTCCAGAATATTACTGTGATAATGAGGTGACATGAGTATTTCTTTCACCATTTCTGGGAGCAATATATTGAAGATGTAAAATTAGAATCGGGGGTACAAATAGGTGTACCCTGTTTCTATGAACATAGAGAAAAACCACGAATAGACCATACTGTGAATAAATAATATAACTTTTTTGAACTTTAAATGATGAATTGAACTGATATCTGAAAAATAAAAGGAAATTGTATATTGATATACAATCATTCATTCCAACCAGTTATATATCTAATGGAAATATTAGTGTTTTGGTTTATCATGAAGAGTGTGTGAGTTTTGCTTCAAAATGATTATGGAAATTCAAAATAATGTGTTTGGAAAGAAGTCTCATGAAAAGACCAGTCAAGAAACCCTGACAATACATGTGTTCTGAAACAAGAAGTGATTAATGTTGAAACAAATGCCTATTAATTTGTGAACTTGGGGATGAAATGTATATCCTATGATGTGCAAAAACTGAAGAAACAATAATGTACCCGTGTCGAATACAAATGAATGACAAATTACATATCATGTCCCATAGGAGTCTACTTGCATTGATGTTAGACTGGGTCAGATACTGTAGAATAATGAGGATTTGTATGCACCCTTCACTGAAGTTAGCAGTCAGTACTAGGAAACAAATATGTATTTCAGGTGGATGAATATTTCTGATTATAATCTTCTGAAAAGTGGATTATAAATCAACATACATGAACATGAATGAATTTATAGAGTGTGTACTAGACACATATATTTCATATTTTGAAAACTTTGGAGAGTATATCTATATCTATATTTATACACACACACACACACACACACACACACACACACACACAACACTCACAGACATTAAAAAGTACCAATATAAATGCCAATCAAAATTCATCAGTAAATATATATCATCCACAGATGCAAAAATATTTATGTTACTGAACATGAGTTTATGTATAATGTTGTTCTTCTAGGACGCTCTCTTATAGGTTGAATTTTCATTTCCAACAGCATTTAGGAGGAGTGAACACTTCTCACAATTTGTATCTGCCAAGACATCCACCTTACAAAAATGTACGTGTGATACCTGGTAGGATTCTATATATGCATATAAATATACATGTGTGAATAGGCTACAGAAATTGGAAACAAGTATTCACATATTTGTTAAGTTTAAAAACACATGGAGAATATTTCAATTAAAATTTGACTAGATGTATAACTCCTACCTTATATAATGCAAATGTCAAGTCCAACTATAGAACATGTCTCCTCTGAAGTGCTTGTATTTCTATTGTGTTGGGTTAATTTTCCCCATTATATTAGGATGAATAGTCTGAGTCTACTAGGTATGGGTTAGTGTCAGGGATTCAGTACTTCGAATGAAAAATTGGAAAATGAATCCAATGTGTTTGTAAATATATGCTGCACAAATATCCTCCCGCTCTCATCCAAAACAATGCCTTGACATTACCTTCACCCCAAGTAAGACACAATTAGAGGGGAAGAGTTACACAATCAGTGAATACATATCTGGAATGGAAAATGCTCAGGAGTTCACAACCTTGGAAGTGGTTTAGGAGTTTCCAAAAGTAAGGGACATGGTAAACACTCCACAAACATGTAACTCTGCTGGCCTAAAAACTTTTTGAGAAACTGCCTCTGAGCTTCCGCACTTGAAATATATGTTGTTTTCATGAGATTTGGCTTCCTTTGTAGTGAGACCATCAAAGCTGGGTCTGCATCTATGTTACCTGGAGGACATGGTTTCTTATTTTCCAATGAACAAGATGAAGCAGTGCTGAATCCTCTCTTTATAGGTAAACTGAGGCCACTGGGGACTAAGTGTCTCCCTGTCTCCCCGTGTGGACTGTGAAGCCATTTGGTCCTCCTCCACTTTTTGTGGTTTTTAGGCTGCTGCACTGTGAGTTTGGTATTTGTTTCACGAAATACTAGCAGCTAAACTGGGACACAGTGCTGGAGGGAGTTCTGTCACGTGTGGTGGGTCAGGGTCTGCAAGAGAATGCACCAACTAGGCTTCTATCTCTCACAGCTTGCCCCATTGCCCCCTTGTCCATATCAACCTGATTCTTAATTTTCCTCTTAAAACTCTCCATATAACAAGATGCCTTTACATATAAGGGTCTGCTGGCAGCAACATGTCAGTTACAAGCCATTTGGAATCCAATGGTAGATCCACATGGCCCTACCACGGATGTTTTATCAAACACCTCCCCAGCACTGCTCTAGACCCACTACTCAGCAGGCTCCAACTTACTGGCATCTCTGTTCTACACCATTTTCATGAAACTCAGTAAATCAAGGCACTGTCTGGTATACTCATGATCAGCAATAGGACATCCAATGTTTCTCCAGTGCCACCTGGTCATAGGAATTTCAAAAATTTCATGGTATTTATCTAGCCATTTTTCAAGCATGAAGTTGGAGGCACTGTGGGTTTCAATTCATTCAGCAAAGATTAAATGGTGAGGAAGCTCATTTCAATGAAATCTCTGGAGAAATCTCACAGGCAAGGCTTTCCAAAGAATGGACAAAAGGTCACATTAGGCCAGGCCCATTGAGGTCTACAATGTGAGGTGCATGTGTGTTTTGACTCTCAACTATGGCTGCCATTTCTTTAAGAATAAAATCATGTGATATCCTTGCTGAGATTCCCAGGCCTCTGTGGAAATCTACCCGGGGCCTAGGTCTCAGTTTCCAAGAGCGACTTTCATGCGTGGCCTCTTAAAATCCCAACAAAATTCATAGCAATGCTTCTTTGAGTTCAGTTCCAAAACCCAGTGTTTAAGGGGAATCACACCAGAGTTCAAGCCCACGTGGAACCAGTCATTTTTTCCAATGCCACAAAAATGACCAACATTAAAACCAAAACACTCCCACATGGCCCTCACCTTATTCCATATAGTCAATCATCTTAAACTCTGGCTGGAGGTTTCCATGAGGGGTGCAGCCCAAGACAGTGTCCAAAATCAGCTCGTTTGCCCCTCATTTGCCTAAAGTCAGGGTAGCCTGGACACCGTTGCTCTGAACCAGGAGTGAACAAATAAGCCTGCCGTTAATACTTCTATGTTTCTACAATTTGAGGGCTACTGATTTTAGGTATCGATTCTTTAGGTGATTTAGAGTCATGCGAAAACACAAGCACCTCTGCAGGGCTATGAAGAACTCATTTGACTCACAGAATCCCTATTCATATTTGTTAGAGTGCAGGAACCTAACAGAGGAAGGCAAGAGTCTTCATCCACAATGAATGATATTTTTTGCCATTTTGGTTTTGGAACCTCACATGGGATCATTCTTAAGATCCATCAGGTGCTGAGAATCTAAGTCACAGCCACACACAGGACCAAGAGGCTGATAAAGACACATCCCTTTCCAAAGCAATTAAGCAAAGAACCACAGGTGAGGCCCATTCATTTCCATTTGAAAACTGTTTTCTTCAGGCTTCACAAAGGGGTGGCCTGAGGCAAAGACCTTCCTGACATTGAGTGCAACACAACAATAAGTAAGCAAAAAGCCCAAAGCAGTGTTTCTGCACTAAGACTTTCCTGGTCACACTGATATCTGAGTTTTCTGAGATGCTCGCCATTCTCTTCAACTATCCTTTACATGGCCATGTCACAGAGCTTGGAGGTGGTACATATTTTGGACAAAAATCCCTGAGCCCATTCTGGAGAGTGGCCAGAATTCAGGAAGAAAACAACAACTTAGAAAGATAGCAGGTGTTGCACATCGATAAGACAAGGTGCAGTCCATTCATATATTGGGCAGGATGAATTATAGGGAAGATTTATACTAGACAGGACACATCCATTAATGCATTCTCTTTTCTAATGTCTACAACAACGGACACAGTGGGATACACATAAACAGAAACCCTCGCCGTGTCAAATGACTTACTAGAAACTGTCTGCTCCAAACCAAACAAACCGCCTTTTCGATCTATTCTCAGAACATGAGACAAAACAACAAACACACACCCACTCCCACAAAGGCACCTCCTTCCCCCAAGTAGGTCTGTGACTATCCGGAGTGTCCTCTGACTGGTGGGCCATACTATGTTCCCCCGAAATGGCCTGTCTTCTCTCAGATCTTGTTTCCTTGACCAACTCTGTGAAGATGTCAGGAAAAAGTGGTTAGCCACTACCTGTTTTCTCAGGAAAGGTCCATCTTCAGAGCTCTCCTGGCATTTGGCCATCCTCACATCATTAGGTACCAAGAAAACTGACTCTGTCCTTGGTAAATCCAAACAAGTGAGCCCACTGGGCTTGGGACTGGGACTGCCTCTGGGTGCCTGGCTTCTTGGATACCAAGTTCAGAGAGTTCCATCACCAAGGAAATGAGGTATGTCACATTCTTTGGAACTGAATGAGGTCACTGCCTTGGCAACCACTTTGTCCTAACAGTTGCTTCCAAGGGTTACATAAGATGGAGGTTTCCCCTACTTCCTGTGACACTTTCATAAGGTAGAATGTATATCAACCATTGACACCCGGGAACAGCTCTCCACTCAGGCCTGGATCGTTCCACCTTGTCTACAATAAGAAGAGAGAGGCAGATTCAGACACATCCCTTCATCCTGACCAGGTTGTTTGCCATGGAAGTTGACTTTTGCTCTCTCAGGTGCTTCATACCTGCCTACAACTTCTCCAGGTATCATTTGTGCATGGACATTTGAGGTTCTCATCTGGTGGAAGATCCCCAACTTTCCTGTATTGTAAGAACCCCTCTGTCCCTGCTCTTCTGTAAAATGATTGAGGGAACAGTGTATACTTGGGGTTAAAAACAGGTTTGATTTGGTGACGAATGATTCTGTGCGATGAATAATGGGATTGGGAACCTGCAATATTTACAAGAATATAGAGGTGAAATATAAGTATGAAAAAAGAAATCTAGGTATGCTTTGAAGCCCAGAAGGGTTTTGCCCTTGATTGGGATACTTAGCTTTGAATTATGTTCTGCAAAGATGTCTCAGATAATTTGATATACAATGGCATAGGACCTTGTACATTGGATGATTGAATTTAGAAGAGAACATCCAGTCAAAAAGGGATATTCAGTAGGATTAGGAAGATAGTCGGTAGGTTTAGGAAGACGAGTGAGTATAGGATTTGGACCAAAAGTTCTTTAGCAATAGACTTTTGGTTATAGAGTGAATGTAAATGTCAGCACATATGAAGAGTCAGACACTATGTTGAACTGGGGAAAATATGTAGAAAAGCAGATATCAATGGAAACATTACGAAATCAGGCAAAGTATAAAGTGAGGGATAGAATTAGACATTTTCAACAGGGTTGAGTTTCAATATATAAATTAGGAAAAAACAAATATGTAGTCACCAATAGGAGTGACAATTGACAGCATTAGGCAACCTGGACATGGATGTTTTTAGAAATCCATGTTCACTTTCCATTTAGGCTTTGGTACAATCATAAGTGTGACCTTTCCATTTTTTGTCCAGAATATTACTGTGATAATGAGGTGACATGAGTATTTCTTTCACCATTTCTGGGAGCAATATATTGAAGATGTAAAATTAGAATCGGGGGTGCAAAGAGGTGTACCCTGTTTCTATGAACATAGAGAAAAACCACAAATAGACCATACTGTGAATAAATAATATGACTTTTTTGAACTTTAAATAATGAATTGAACTGATATCTGAAAAATAAAAGGAAATTGTATATTGATATACAATCATTCATTCCAACCAGTTATATCTAATGGAAATATTAGTGTTTTGGTTTATCATGAAGAGTGTGTGAGTTTTGCTTCAAAATGATTATGGAAATTCAAAATAATGTGTTTGGAAAGAAGTCTCATGAAAAGACCAGTCAAGAAACCCTGACAATACATGTGTTCTGAAGCAAGAAGTGATTAATGTTGAAACAAATGCCTATTAATTTGTGAACTTGGGGATGAAATGTATATCCTATGATGTGCAAAAACTGAAGAAACAATAATGTACCAGTGTCGAATACAAATGAATGACAAATTACATATCATGTCCCATAGGAGTCTACTTGCATTGATTTTAGACTGGGTCAGATACTGTAGAATAATGAGGATTTGTATGCACCCTTCACTGAAGTTAGCAGTCAGTACTAGGAAACAAATATGTATTTCAGGTGGATGAATATTTCTGATTATAATCTTCTGAAAAGTGGATTATAAATCAACATACATGAACATGAATGAATTTATAGAGTGTGTACTAGACACATATATTTCATATTTTGAAAACTTTGGAGAGTATATCTATATCTATATTTATACACACACACACACACACACACACACACACACACACACAACACTCACAGACATTAAAAAGTACCAATATAAATGCCAATCGAAATTCATCAGTAAATATATATCATCCACAGATGCAAAAATATTTATGTTACTGAACATGAGTTTATGTATAATGTTGTTCTTCTAGGACGCTCTCTTATAGGTTGAATTTTCATTTCCAACAGCAATTAGGAGGAGTGAACACTTCTCACAATTTGTATCTGCCAAGACATCCACCTTACAAAAATGTACGTGTGATACCTGGTAGGATTCTATATATGCATATAAATATACATGTGTGAATAGGCTACAGAAATTGGAAACAAGTATTCACATATTTGTTAAGTTTAAAAACACATGGAGAATATTTCAATTAAAATTTGACTAGATGTATAACTCCTACCTTATATAATGCAAATGTCAAGTCCAACTATAGAACATGTCTCCTCTGAAGTGCTTGTATTTCTATTGTGTTTGGTTAATTTTCCCCATTATATTAGGATGAATAGTCTGAGTCTACTAGGTATGGGTTAGTGTCAGGGATTCAGTACTTCGAATGAAAAATTGGAAAATGAATCCAATGTGTATGTAAATATATGCTGCACAAATATCCTCCCGCTCTCATCCAAAACAATGCCTTGACATTACCTTCACCCCAAGTAAGACACAAATAGAGGAGAAGATTTACAAAATCAGTGAATACATATCTGGAATGGAAAATGCTCAGGAGTTCACAACCTTGGAGGTGGTTTAGGAGTTTCCAAAAGTAAGGGACATGGTAAACACTCCACAAACATGGAGCTCTGCTGGCCTAAAAACTTTTTGAGAAACTGCCTCTGAGCTTCCGCACTTGAAATATATGTTGTTTTCATGAGATTTGGCTTCCTTTGTAGTGAGACCATCAAAGCTGGGTCTGCATCTATGTGACCTGGAGGACATGGTTTCTTATTTTCCAATGAACAAGATGAAGCAGTGCTGAATTTTTTCTTTATAGGTAAACTGAGGCCACTGGGGACGAAGTGTCTCCCCGTCTCCCCATGTGGACTGTGAAGCCATTTGGTCCTCCTCCACTTTTTGTGGTGTTTAGGCTGCTACACTGTGAGTTTGGTATTTGTTTCACGAAATACTAGCAGCTAAACTGGGACACAGTGCTGGAGGGAGTTCTGTCACGTGTGGTGGGTCAGGGTCTGCAAGAGAATGCACCAACTAGGCTTCTATCTCTCACAGCTTGCCCCATTGCCCCCTTGTCCATATCAACCTGATTCTTAATTTTCCTCTTAAAACTCTCCATATAACAAGATGCCTTTACATATAAGGGTCTGCTGGCAGCACCATGTCAGTTACAAGCCATTTGGAATCCAATGGTAGATGCACATGGTCCTACCACGGATGTTTTATCAAACGCCTCCCCACCACTGCTCTAGACCCACTACTCAGCAGGCTCCAAATTACTGGCATCTCTGTTCTACACCATTTTCATGAAACTCAGTAAATCAAGGCACTGTCTGGTATACTCATGGTCAGCAACAGGACATCCAATGTTTCTCCAGTGCCACCTGGTCATAGGAATTTCAAAAATTTTATGGTATTTATCTAGCCATTTTTCAAGCATGAAGTTGGAGGCACTGTGGGTATCAATTCATTAGGCAAACATTAAATGGTGAGGAAGCTCATTTCAATGAAATATCTGGAGAACTGTCACAGGCAAGGCTTCCCAAAGAATGGACAAAACGTCACATTACGCCAGGCCCATTGAGGTCAACAATGTGAGGTCTATGTGTGTTTTGACTCTCAATTATGGCTGCCATTTCTTTAAGAATAAAATCATGTGATATCCTTGCTGAGATTCCCAGGCCTCTGTGGAAATCTACCCGGGGCCTTGGTCTCAGTTTTCAAGAGCGACTTTCATGCGTGGCCTCTTAAAATCCCAACACAATTCATGGCAATGCTTCTCTGAGTTCAGTTCCAAAACCCAGTGTCTAAGGGGAATCACACCAGAGTTCAAGCACACGTGGACCCAGTAATTTTTTCCAATGCCACACAAATGACCAACATTAAAACCAAAACACTCCCACATGGCCCTCACCTTTTTCCATATAGTCAATCATCTTAACCTCTGGCTGGAGGTTTCCATGAGGGGTGCAGCCCAAGACAGTGTCCAAAATCAGCTCGTTTGCCCCTCATTTGCCTAAAGTCAGGGTAGCCTGGACACCGTTGCTGTGAACCAGGAGTGAACAAATAAGCCTGCCATTAATACTTCTATGTTTCTCCAATTTGATCGCTACTGATTTTAGGTATCGATTCTTTAGGTGATTTAGAGTCATGGGAAAACACAAGCACCTCTGCAGGGCTTTGAAGAACTCATTTGACTCACAGAATCCCTATTCATATTTGTTGGAGTGCAGGAACCTAACAGAGGAAGGCAAGAGTCTTCATCCACAATGAATGATATTTTTTGCCATTTAGTTTTGGAAGCTCACATGGGATCATTCTTAAGATCCATCATGTCCTGAGAATCTAAATCACAGCCACACACAGGTCCAAGAGGCTGATAAAGACACATCCCTTTCCAAAGCAATTAAGCAAAGAGCCACAGGTGAGGCCCATTCATTTCCATTTGAAAACTGTTTTCTTCAGGCTTCACAAAGGGGTGGCCTGATGCAAAGACCTTCCTGACATTCAGTGCAACACAACAATAAGTAAGCAAAAAGCCCAAGGCCGTGTTTCTGCACTGAGACTTTACTGGTCACACTGATATCTGAGTTTTCTGAGATGCTGGCCATTCTCTTCAACTATCCTTTACATGGCCATGTCACAGAGCTTGGAGGTGGTACATATTTTGGACACAAATCCCTGAGCCCATTCTGGAGAGTGGCCAGAATTCAGGAAGAAAACAACAACTTAGAAAGATAGCAGGTGTTGCACATCGATAAGACAAGCTGCAGTCCATTCATATATTGGGCAGGATGAATTATAGGGAAGATTTATACTAGACAGGACACATCCATTAATGCATTCTCTTTTCTAATGTCTACAACAACGGACACAGTGGGATACACATAAACAGAAACACTCACCTTGTAAAATGACTTACTAGAAACTGTCTGTTCCAAACCAAACAAACCGCCTTTTCGGTCTATTCTCATGACATGAGACAAAACAACAAACCCACACCCACTCCCACAAAGGCACCTCCTTCCCCCAAGTAGGTCTGTGACTATCCGGAGTGTCCTCTGACTGGTGGGCCATACTATGTTCCCCCGAAATGGCCTGTCTTCTCTCAGATCTTGTTTCCTTGACCAACTCTGTGAAGAAGTCAGGAAAAAGTGGTTAGCCACTACCTGTTTTCTCAGGAAAGGTCCATCTTCAGATCTCTCCTGGCATTTGGCCATCCTCACATCATTAGGTACCAAGAAAACTGACTCTGTCCTTGGTAAATCCAAACAAGTGAGCCCACTGGGCCTGGGACTGGGACTGTTTCTGGGTGCCTGGCTTCTTGGATACCAAGTTCAGAGAGTTCCATCACCAAGGAAATGAGGTATGTCACATTCTTTGGAACTGAATGAGGTCACTGCCTTGGCAACCACTTTGTCCTAACAGTTGCTTCCAAGGGTTACATAAGATGGAGGTTTCCCCTACTTCCTGTGACACTTTCATAAGGTAGAATGTATATCAACCATTGGCACCCGGGAACAGCTCTCCACTCAGGCCTGGATTGTTCCACCTTGTCTACAAAAAGAAGAGAGAGGCAGATTCAGACACATCCCTTCATCCTGACCAGGTTGTTTGCCATGGAAGTTGACTTTTGCTCTCTCAGGAGCTTCATACCTGCCTACAACTTCTCCATGTATCATTTGTGCATGGACATTTGAGGTTCTCATCTGGTGAAAGATCCCCAACTTTCCTGTATTGTAAGAACCCCTCTGTCCCTGCTCTTCTGTAAAATGTTTGAGGGAACAGTGTATACCTGGGGTTAAAAACAGGTTTGATTTGGTGATGAATGATTCTGTGCGATGAATAATGGGATTGGGAACCTGCAATATTTACAAGAATATAGAGGTGAAATATAAGTAGGAAAACAGAAATCTAGGTATGATTTGAAGCCCAGAGGGTTTTGCCCTTGATTGGGATACTTAGCTTTGAATTATGTTCTGCAAAGATGTCTCAGATAATTTGATATACAATGGCATAGGACCTTCTACATTGGATGATTGAATTTAGAAGAGAACATCCAGTCAAAAAGGGATATTCAGTAGGATTAGGAAGATATTCGGTAGGTTTAGGAAGACGAGTGAGTATAGGATTTGGACCAAACGTTCTTTAGCAATAGACTTTTGGTTATAGAGTGAATGTAAATGTCAGCACATATGAAGAGTCAGACACTATGTTGAACTGGGGAAAATATGTAGAAAAGCAGATATCAATGGAAACATTACGAAATCAGGCAAAGTATAAAGTGAGGGATAGAATTAGACATTTTCAACAGGGTTGAGTTTCAATATATAAATTAGGAAAAAACAAATATGTAGTCACCAATAGGATTGACAATTGACAGCATTAGGCAACATGGACATGGATGTTTTTGAAATCCATGTTCACTTTCCATTTAGGCTTTGGTACAATCATAAGTGTGACCTTTCCATTTTTTGTCCAGAATATTGCTGTGATAACGAGGTGACATGAGTATTTCTTTCACCATTTCTGGGAGCAATGTATTGAAGATGTAAAATTAGAATCGGGGGTACAAATAGGTGTACCCTGTTTCTATGAACATAGAGATAAACCACGAATCGACCATACTGTGAATAAATAATATAACTTTTTTGAACTTTAAATAATGAATTGAACTGATATCTGAAAAATAAAAGGAAATTGTATATTGATATACAATCATTCATTCCAACCAGTTATATATCTAATGGAAATATTAGTGTTTTGGTTTATCATGAAGAGTGTGTGAGTTTTGCTTCAAAATGATTATGGAAATTCAAAATAATGTGTTTGGAAAGAAGTCTCATGAAAAGACCAGTCAAGAAACCCTGACAATACATGTGTTCTGAAGCAAGAAGTGATTAATGTTGAAACAAATGCCTATTAATTTGTGAACTTGTGGATGAAATGTATATCCTATGATGTGCAAAAACTGAAGAAACAATAATGTACCAGTGTCGAATACAAATGAATGACAAATTACATATCATGTCCCATAGGAGTCTACTTGCATTGATGTTAGACTGGGTCAGATACTGTAGAATAATTAGGATTTGTATGCACCCTTCACTGAAGTTAGTAGTCAGTACTAGGAAACAAATATGTATTTCAGGTGGATGAATATTTCTGATTATAATCTTGTGAAAAGTTGATTATAAATCCACATACATGAACATGAATGAATTTAGAGAGTGTATACTAGACACATATATTTCATATTTGGAAAACTTTGGAGAGTATATCTATATCTATATCTATACACACACACACACACACACACACACACACACACACACAACACTCACAGACATTAAAAAGTACCAATATAAATGCCAATCGAAATTCATCAGTAAATATATATCATCCACAGATGCTTCTTCCGGACCCAGTCTCCTCTCCAAACACTCCTCCCTTAACACCTGTTAGTCTAGTCTATTATAATACCCCAGAGGAAAAAGGGACTCTTGCCGCAAAATGGGAAGGCCCCTATCCTGTCATTCTCTTTACCCTTACCGCCGCCAAACTCTCCTTACCAGACAACTGTCTCACTCCCTGGATTCACATGTCTAGGTTGAAGCCACATCACCAGGAGGCCCCACCTGCTGAAGACAGGGCCACCCCAGAGGAACTCCAAGAATCACCTACTGAACCTCCCCTTTACTCCTGCTCTCCACACCCATCTCACCCATTTTAGTTGTGGCTCACACGGTTTTCCTTGCAGCCCAATTCCTCTTAAAGAAGGCACAATGAGCTCTCCCAACACCCTAGTCTTCTCTAACTGCTTGTTTTTTGTGCTCTGCTTATTTTCTGTGCTCTGTCAGGACTGGTCTTTACCCTCCTCACCTACCATGCATTTATTCACTTTTCGGGAACGATACTCAGAACATGGCATGCAGAAGGTCTGCGCAGTGGATGCAACTACTTGCTTCATCCACAACTGCACCTCTATTTTCCTAAAATTGTCACCTTCAAGGACCTTCGTCCCTGGTAGCTGGAACTGGCCTTTCATTTGCTTCCTTTTTGATCAAACAAAAGACTATTGTCATTGGTGGCCTGAGATATATAATGGGTGCCCCTATTGGTCATGCATGTTCCATGATGAACGTGGTAGCTATTCTTACCACTCATTTGGTTACCCTGAAGGGTGGACTTCTAGTTACATAAAGTGGCATAAAGGCTCTTCATCCAGTAACAATGGATGGTATACTTTAGATAAACCTGACCCCAAGGCCAAACGATGGGGCTATGTTGAGTTTGCTGTCTATGCTCGGACAACCTCAGTCAGACCCACAGGGTGGATGACTATTGGCCGCACCCTGATTACGCAACCTAAGGCAAACATCCAGGTAGTCGAACACATTAAGGACTCAGAATCAAAACTTTGAGATCATATCCATAGCTCATCCAAAGAGGATTCAGAGCCTTCAACCCTCTCAGGTCCCCCTCCCACATGGCTCAATTTGCTACACCAAACTTTTTGATTATTAAACTCCACCCCTCTTTCTGTGCCTACTTCTCAGTGCTTTCTCTGTGCTTCACTTAGTCGTCCACTTCTAGCAGCAGTCCCATTAGCGGCAGGAAATATTCCAGCAAAACCCTACAATTTCTCTAAAAAGGACAACCCCTACATGTGACACGTATCCCACTGTGGGAAAGTTATTCCACCAATACTTTATTTCCTTTCATCTGTTTCCACCTGCCAATAATGAATCCTTTACCCATTTGTTCCTTGAGCTACAGCACCCCATAGAGCCCTGTGTTTATGCAACCTGGACATTTCCTCTGGTGTAATGGTTCTTTAAGTACCTCAACCATCAATGTCTCTGGCGCCTGTTTCTTGGTTACTGTAGTTCCTCAGCTATCTTTGTATACTCCCACCGAATTCTGACAGTTGGCCCTACCTTCCCGCACCCGTAGGGTAGTCTTTCTGCCGGTTCTGGTAGGCCTCATTTTAACAACCTCAGTGACAGGTCTCGGACTCTCTGGTGGAGCTATAGGTCATGCTCTATGGGATCCAATGACCTTCAACAAAAACTGCAGGAAACACTCAATACCATGGCTGAGTCTCTGGGTTCCTTGCAGCGGCAGGTTACTTCATTGGCACAAGTGGCTTTACAGAACCAAAGGGCAATTGATCTTCTCACTGCAGAAAAAGGGGTTACATGCCTATTCCTCAGAGAGGAATTATGCTATTATGTTAATGAATCTGGGCTAATAAAAAAAATGTTGTTAAATTGCAGGAATTATCGACCCAATTGCTCAAACCTACCTCCTCCAATCCCATAAAGGGGTTCTTCCAATCCTATCTTGCCATGTACTTACTACATATCTTGGATCCCCTTATTTGGATGCTCCTTTTTTGTGCTCTCTTGCCCTGCATAATGAAGTGCCTTCAAACCCAACTGCATAAAATTCCTAATCAAACTTTCAACCATCTTTTGCTTAGTCACTACCAGCCTCTGATGACCGATGAATCCCCAACATCTCCAAGAGAACAGTTCACTCAGTGATGAAGCTCACTACCAGGCACGATGGAATGCAACGGGTATTAGACAGCGGGAGACAACGAGCTCGGAGAACCTCTTATTCTGCCATCCTGGATTCATAGTCTTTACCACCTTCTAAGCTTTCTCATGGTTCTTGGCCTCTTCTATGTCAGTCCCCCCACATGGAACTTCTGCCAAAAATTGACATTTGCTTTAATTTTTATCTTCATTCTGTTTTTATTCGCTCTGATCTTCTTCAGGTGCTGGCGACACCATGTCCAGGCAACGCTTCCAGTATTTCCTTGAGTCTCTGTTACAGGACCAGTGGCTGATACCAACAATCTCTTCCATCCAGGACTGGTTCCATGCTATCGACATCTTTGGCTTCAGGGAACATTCATTGACTTCACCCCTATGAAAATAGCTGTCTATAGCCACTGAGTTTTATTTCTGGCTGCCATGATATCCCCATACCTGCCCCCTGAGCATTCCTCCACTTCTCTTTCTAGGCCCCACACCACCCCCACACAGCAGGAAGCAGCCAAATCTGACAAACGACACCCCACTTCCTAAGAAAACAAAAAGGGTGGAATGTTGGGAAAAGAATAAATGGCAGCCATACCGCAGAGAAAAACCCCAACATGGCGCCTAAGGACTTCTTCTTCCTACCTTCTTCATTTCTGCAGTGGCACAAAAAGTTCCCGCCCTTGTGAACTCTCCCGCCAGCGCCAATTTCAAATCTCGCTTGTGGGGAACCTTAGCCCCAATGAGAACTAATTCCTGGGCTCTGGAGCTGATATTTGAAAGAACTTGTCAATAAACGGGTTGCTGCCATTTATGTAAGCCATACCATCTCCCCCTTAGTTCTATATAAGCACACAGCTTTTAGCAATAAATTTGGAATTCTCCCGGTGAAGTGTCATTGCGTGGGGAATTATTTCACTCATGTTCAGCAACAGGATATCCAAAGGTTCTCCAGTGCCACCTGGTAATGGGAATTTCAGAAATTTGATAGTATTTATTTAACCATTTTTGAAGGATGAAGTTGGAGTCACTGTGCGTTTCAATTAATGCAGGAACCATTATGTGGTGAGGAAGCTCATTTAAATGAAATCTCTGGAGAAATCTCACAGGCAAGGCTTCCCAAAAAGTGGCCAAAAGGTCACATGAAGCCAGGATCATTGAGGTCTACAATATGAGTTCCATTTGTGTTTAGACTCTCAATTATGGCTGCCAAGTCTTTCAAAATAAAATCATGTGATATCCTGGCTGAGATTCTCACTGCACTGTGGAAAGACACCCTGGCCCTCGATCTCAGTTTTCAAGGGCGCATCTCATGCGTGGCCTCCTAAAATCCCAACACATTTCATGGCAATACTTCTTTGAGGTAAATTCCAGAACTCAGTCTCTAAGAGGAATCATGCCAGAATTCAAGCCCAGGTGGATCCAGTTATCTCTTCCAACCGCCAAACAAATAACCACAATTAAAACCAAACACTCCCACATGGCCCTCATCTTCTTCCATATAGACACTTATCATAACCTCTGGCTGGAGTTTTTCATGAGGCGTGCAGCCCAAGACAGTGTCAAAAATAAGCTCCCTTGCCCCTCATTTGCCTAAAGTCAAGGTGGCCTGGACACCCATCCGGTGAACCAGGAGTGATAAGATAGGCCAGCTGTTAATACTGCTCTGCATCTCCAATTTGAGGCCTACTGACTGTCAGGTATAGATTCTTTATATGATTTGGAGCCATGAGAAAACCCAAAAACCTATGGGTTAGCCTCTGCAGGGCTGTGCATAACTCATTTGAACCAAAGGATCCGTATTCTCACTTGATGGTGGTCAGGAACCTTACAAATGAATGCGAGAGACTTCATTCACAATAATTGCTCTTTTGGCCATTTTGGTTTTGGATGCACACATGGGATCTCTCTTTACATCCATCAGGTGCTGAGAATCTAAGCCACAACCTCACACAGGGCCAAGAGGCTGATTCAGACACATCCCTTTCCAAAGCAATTAAGCAAAGAGCCACAGGTGATGCCTATTCATTTCCATTTGAAAACTGTTTTCTTCAGGCTTCACAAAGGGGTGGCCTGAGGCAAAGACCTTCCTGACATTCAGGGAAACAGAACAATTGATAAGCAAAAGGCCGAAAGCATGGTTTCTCCACTGAGACTTTCTTGGTCACACTGATATCTGAGTTTTCTGAGATGCTCGCCGTTCCCTTCAGCTATCCAGGACATGGCAATGTCACAGAGCTTGGAGGTGGTACATATTTTGGACACAAAACCATGAGACTATTCTGGAGAGTGGTGAGAATTCTGGAAGAAACAGGAACTTAGGAAGGTAGCAGGTGTTGCCCATGGATAAGGCAAGCTGCAGTCCATTCATAAATTGGGCAGGATGAATGCCGGGAATCTTTCTACTATACAGGACATATCAATTGTTGCATTCTATTTTCTAATGTCTACAACCACGGACACAGTGGGATACACAGAAATAGAAACACTTGCCTTGTCCAACGACTTACTAGAAGAAGACCACTCCAAATCAAACAAACCATCTTTCCTACCTATTCTCAGATCATGAGACAAAACCACAAAATCACACCCACCCCACAAAGACACCTCCTTCCCCCATGTAACTCTGTGACTATCCGGAGTTTCCTCTGAGTGGTGGGCCATACTATGTTCCCCCAAAATGGCCTGTCCTATCTCAGATCTGGTCTCCTTGGCCAACTCTGTGAAGTTGTCAGGAGCCTGCGGTGAACCACTACCTACTTTCTCAGGAAAGGCCCCTATTCAGAGCTCTCCTGGTATTTGGCCATCCTCACATATGTTGGTACCAAGAAAGACTGACACTCTCCTTGGTAAATTCAAACAAGTGAGCCTACTGGGTCTGGGAATGGACTGGCTCCGGGTGCCTGGCTTCCTGGATCCCAAGTTAAGAGAGTTCCATCACCAAGGAAGTGAGGTAGATCACTTCTTCAGGAACTGAATGAGGTCATTGCCTTGACAACCACTTTGTCCTAACAGTTGCTTTCAAGAGTCCCATGAGATGGAGGCTGCCCCTACTTCCTGTGACACTTTCACAAGTTAGAATGGTATATAAACCATGGGCACCCGGGAACAGCTCTCCACCTAGGACTGGTTTGGTCCATCTTCTCTACATTAAGAAGAGAGAGGCTGATTCATACACATCCCTTCATGCTGACAAGGTTGTTTGCCATAGAAGATGACTTTTCTCTCTCAGGTCTTTCGTAGCTGCCTACATCTTCTCAAGGGATCATTTCTGCATGGACCTTTGATGTTCTCAACAGGTGGAACATGCCCTACATTCCTGTATTTTAAGAGCAACCCTGTCCCTGCTGTTCTGTAAAGTTCGATTGAGAGAACAGTGTATGGTTTGGGTTAGTAACATGTTCAATTTGGGGTTAGGAATCCTTCTGCATGACGAATAATGGTATTGGGAAACTATGATATTTACAAGAATATATAGGTGAAATATAAGTATAAAAACAGAAATCTAGGGAAGATATGAAGTCCAGAAGGGCATTGGGCCCTTAATTGGTACACTTAGCTTTGAATTATTTTCTGCAAAAATGTCTCAGATAAATCTATATACAATGGCATAGGAGCTTGTACCTTGGATGATTGAATGTCGAATAGAACACCCACTCAAAAAGGGATTGTCGGTAGGATTAGAAAGATAGTCAGTAGGTTTACAAAGAAGAGTGAGAATAGGATTTAGACCAAAAGTTCTTAAGCAATAGGGTTTCAGGTAGACAGTGAATGTAAATGTCAGCACAAGTGAAGAGTCAGTCACAATGATGAACAGGGGAAAATATGTAGGAAAATAGATATAAATAGAGACATTACTAAATCAGGCAAAGTATAAAGTGAGTGATAGGATTAGACATTTTCAACAGGCTTGAGGTTGAATATATAATCTTAGGAAGAAACAAAAATGTAGTCACCAATAAGATTGACATTTGAGAGCATTAGGCCACCTGGACATGGAAGGTTTTAGTAATCCATGCTCACTTTCCATTTAGGCTTTGGTACAACCTTAAGGGTGACCTTTGATTTTTTTGTCCAGAATATTACTGTGATAAAATGTATATATAGATCAGGTGACATGAGTATTTCTTCCACCATTTTTTGAGGAATATTTTGAAAACGTATAAATTAGTATTGAGGGTAAAAATAGGTGTACCCTGTGACTATGAATATAGAGATAATGCATGAATAGACCATACAGTTAATAAATAATATAACTGGTTCCACTTTAAATAATGTATTGAATTGATATCTGAAAATACATAAGAAATCATATATTGATATATAATCATTCATAACAAGTAGTTATACGTCTAATTGTAATCCTAGGGTTATGGTTTATCATGAAGAGTGTGTGAGTTTTGCTTCAAAAGTGATTATGGAAATCAAAAATAATGTGTTTGGAAAGAAGTCTCATGAAAAGACCAGTTTGAAACATGGCGGAACACGTGTTTTCTGAAGCAGAAAGTGATTGAAAGTGAAATAAATGCCTATAAATTTGTGAACTTGTGGATGAAATATATATCCAATAATGTGCATAAACTGAAGAAATAGTAATGTACTAGTTTTGAATAAAAATGAACTTCAAAACACTTATCATGTCCCATAGGAATCTACTTGCATTGATGTGAAAATGGATCAGTTACTGTAGAAATATTAGGATTTATATGCACCATTCACTGAAGTTAGTTTTCAATACTAGGAAAAAAATACGTATATCAGGTGAATGAATATTTCTGAGAATAATCTTGTGAAAAGTTGATTATAAATCCATATACATAATCATGAATGAATTTAGGGAGTGTATAATAAGACACATATATTAAATATTTTGAAATATCTGGAGAGAATATATATATATATATATATATATATATATATATATATATATATCCACACACAGATTTTAAAAATTAGCAATATATATGCCAATCGAATTACACCGTGAAATATGTATCATCCACAGATCCAAAAATATTCATTTTACTGGATATGGATTTATGTATAACTTTTTTCAACTAGGAAGCTCACCCATAGGTTGAATTTTCAGGTCAAACAGCGTTTAAGAGGAGTGATCTCTTCTCACACATTGTATCTACCAAGTCATGTAACTCACAAGAATGTACGTGTGATACCAGGTAGGATTCTATATGTGCATATAAAAATACATGTGCTGAATAGAATACAGAGAAAGGGAGACAGGAATTCACATATTTGTTAACTTTAAAAGCACATGGAAAACTATTTCAACAAAAAATTGACTAGATTTATAACTCCTACCCTATATAATGCAAAAGGCAAGTCCAAGTATACAACATGCCTCCTCTGAACTGCTTGTATTTCTATTCTGTTTCCATTATTTTTCTCCATCATATTAGGATTAGTATTCAGAATCTAGCAGAGCATGTGTTAGTGTCAGGGATTCAGTATTTCAAATGTAAAATAGAAAAATGAATCCAATGTGTATGCAAATATGTGCTAAACAAAATCTTCCCACTCTCATCCAGAACAATTCCTTGATATTTTTTTCGCCCAAAGTAAGACACAATTAGAGGAGAAGAGTAATAAAATCTGTGAATAATATGCTCAGGAGTTTACAACCTTGGAAGTGGTAGAGGAGTTTCCCTAGTATGGGACAGGGTAAACACTCCATAAACATGGAGCTCTGCTGGCCTAAATACTTCTTGAGAAACTGCCTCTGAGTTTGGGCACTTGAAATATATGTTGTTGTCAGGAGCTTTAGCTTCTTTTTAGTGAGACTATCAAAGCTGTGTCTGCATCTATGTGACCTGGAGGACATGGTTTCTTATTTTCCAATGAACATGAGGCAGCAGTGCTGAATTCTCTCTTTGTAAGTAAACTGTGGCCACTGGGGGCTAAGGGTATTCCCATGTGGACTGGGAAGCCATTTGGTCATCCTCCACTTTTCGTGGTGTTTCCTGCTGCTGCACTGGGACTTTGGCATTTGCTTCATGAAATAAAAGAAGTTCAACTGGGACACAGTTCTGGAGGCAATTCTTTCATGTGTGGTTGGTCAGGGTCTGCAGGAGAATGCACCAACCAGGTTTCTATCCCACATAGCTTGGCCCCATGTCCATAGTAACCTGATTCTAAACATTGCCCGGAAACATCTCCATATAACCAGAAGCCTTTACATGGAAGGGTTTGCTGGCTTCACCATGTAAGTCACACGCCATTTGGGATCCAATGGCAGATCCACATGGCCCCACCACAAATTTTTTATCACACACCTGCCTACCACTGCTCTAGGCCCACTACTCAGCAGGTTCCAACATATTGGCATCTCTGTTTTACACCATTTTCATGAAACCCACTCAATCAAGGCACTGTCTTGCATATTTACGATCAGCAACAGGACATCCAAAGTTTCTCCAGTGCCACCTGGTCATGGGAATTTCAAAAATTTCATGGTATTTATCTAGGCATTTTTCAAGGATGACGTTGCAGGCACTGTGGGTTTCAATTCATTCAGGAACCTTTAAATGGTGAGGAAGCTCATTTCAATGAATGCTCTGTAGAACTCTCACAGGCAAGGCTTCCCAAAGAGTGGCCAAAATGTCACATGAAGCCAGGCCTATTGAGGTCTACAATGTGACGTCCATGGGTGTTGTGACTCTCAACAATGGCTGGCAAGTCTTTCAGAATTAAATCATGTGATCTTCTGGCTGAGATACCCAGGGCTCTGTGGAAAGCCACCCTGGGCCTAGATCTCAGTTTCCAAGGGTGATTCTCATGGGTGGACTCCTAAAATCCCAACAAAATTCATGGCAATACTTCTCTGAATTCAGTCTCTAAGGGGAATCACACCAGAGTTCAAGCCCAGGTGGTCCCACTCATGTCTTCCAACCGGACACAAATGACCAAAATTAAACCCAAAACCCTCCCATATGGCCCTCATCTTCTTCCATATAGACTCTAATCACAACCTCTGGCTGAAGGTTTCCATGAGTGGCGGAGTCCAAGAGAGTGTCCAAAATAACTCCCTTGCCCCTCATTGGCGTAAATTCAGGGTGGTCTGGACACCCTTCATGTGAAACAGGAGTGATCAAATATGCTAGACGTTAATACTTCTATGCTTCTCCAATTTGTGGAAAACTGAGTGTCAGGTATATATTTTTATGTGATTTGCAGTCATGAGAAAACACAAGCTCCTCTGCAGGTCTTTGAAGAACCCATTTGACCCAAAGGATCCCTATTCTCACTTGATGGAGTTCAAGAACTTTAAAGAGGAAGGGGACAGACTTCATCCACAAGGACTGCTTTTTGGCCATTTTGGTTTTGGATGCACACATGGGATCTCTCTTTACATCCACCACGTGCTGAGTATCTAAGCCACAACCTCACACAGGGCCAAGAGGCTGATTCAGACACATCCCTTTTCAAAGCAATTAAGCAAAGAGCCACAGGTGATCCATATTCATTTCCATTTGAAAACTGTTTTCTTCAGGCTTCACAAAGGGGTGGCATGAGGCAAAGACCTTCCTGACATTCAGGGCAACAGAACATTAGGTTAGCAAACGGCCCAAAGCAGTGTTTCTCCACTGAGACTTTCCTGGTCACACTGATATCTGAATTTTCTGAGACGCTCGCCATTCCCTTCAGCTATCCAGTACATGGCCATGTCACAGAGCTTGGAGGTGGTACATAACTTGGTCACAAAATCATGAGCCTATTCTGGAGAGTGGCCAGAATTCAGGAAGAAAACAGGAACTTAGGAAGATAGCAGGTGTTACCCATCCATAAGGCAAGCCGCATTCCTTTCATACATTGGGCAGAAAGAATTCTGGTAAGCTTTCTACTAGCCTGGACACATCCTTTGATGCATTCTCTTTTCTAATGTCTACAACCATGGACACAGTGGGATACACAGACATAAAAACACTCGCCTTGTCAAATCACTTGTTAGAAATCGTCCACTCCAAACCAAACAAACTGCCTTTCCTACCTATTCTCAGAACATGAGACAAAATCACAAACACACACTCACACCCACAAATTTACCTCCTTTCCCAAAGTAGGTCTCTGACTATCGGGTGTGACCTCTGACTGGTGGGCCGTACTATGTTCCCATCAAATGGCCTGTTCTGTCTCAGATCTGGTTTCCTTGGCCAACTCTGTGAAGTTGTCAGGAGACAACGGTGAGCCACTTCCTGCTTACTCAGGAAAGGCCACTCTTCAGAGCTTTCCTGGCATTTGGCCATCCTCACATCAGTAGATACCAAGAAAGACTGACTCTGTCTTTGGTAAATCAAAAGAAGTGAGACCACTGGGACTGGGCCTGGGACTAGATTTGTGTGCCTGGATGCCTGGATCTCACGTTCAGAGAGTTCCATCACCAAGAATGTGAGGTGAGGTCACTTCCTTCAGGAACTGAATGAGGTCAATGCCTTGGCAAGCACGTTGTCCTAACATTTGCTTCCAAAGGTCCCATGAAATGGAGGCTGTCCCTAATTCCTTTGACACTTTCACAAGTTAGAATGGTATATCAAACATTGGTAACCGGGAACAGCTCTCCACAGAGGCCTCGTTTGGTCCTTCTTCTCTACATAAAGAAGAGAGAGGCTGATTCAGACACATCCCTTCATGCTGACCAGGTTGTTTGCAATGAAAGATGACTTTTGCTCTCTCAGTTCCTTCATAGGTGCCTACAACTTCTCTAGGGATCATTTGCGCATAGACCTTTGAGTTTCTCAGCAGTTGGAAGATCCCCTACATTCCTGTATTTTAAGACCAACTCTGTCCTTGCTCTTCTCTAAAGTTAGATTGAGGGAACAGTGTATGGTTACGGTTAATAACAGGTTTGATTTGGAATAGAAATCATTCTGCTGGATGAATAATGGTATTGGGAACCTGCGATATTTTCAAGAATATATAGGTAAAATATATGAATCTGAAAACAAAAATCTAGGTAAGATTTGAAGCCCAGAAGGGCATTGGGCTTTTGATTGGGTATTAAGCATAGGACCTTGTAACTTGGATGATTGATTTTCAAAGAGAACTTCCAGTCAAAATGGATAGTCAGTAGTATTAGGAAGATAGTCGGTATGTTTATAAAGGCGAGTGAGTATAGGATTTGGACCAAAAGTTCTTTAGCTATAGGGTTTCGGGTATTGAGTGAATGTAAATGTCAGCACATGTGAAGAATTAATCACAATGATGAACTGGGGAAAATATGTAGGAATGCAGATATCAATAGAGACTTTAGGAAATCTGGCAAAGTATAGTCGGTAGTGAAATGTTAATAAAATAGATTCTTGTCACTTCCTGTTTTACTGTATGCTTAATAAAACACTGTTGAAATCTTGAGAAGTGATTTCTAATCTTTTTCCCAGAATGTGCTGTCCCCAACTGCCAAACTTCAGAATGTACTCCCTCACCCAGTTGCACGCAAACTGCTCACCTGCCCAGGCCCATCAATAAATTTTCCTCCCTGCCCTCTTCAAGGAAAGTATATAAGCTCTGCTTAAGCTGTTCTCAGGGTTCTCTGCTCTATTCAAATGAGCTCTGAGCCCCAGCATGCTGGACCCCCAATAAACCCTTTGTTTTTGCATGAGAGAGTCTCTTGGTGGTCTCTTCCCCCAATGCTCTTCCGATATTTATATATGGAGGTTCCACCGAAATCCAGCAGTGGTGAACGAGAGACCCCAATGGGCTACTCTCAGGGTAAGTAAGGCACCTCTTTCTGGTTTCAGGTTTCAGGTTAGGGCTTGGCAAAATGGCTGTCGATGAAGTGTGTGAGCTCTCTTTGATGGTGGCTGGCAGACGTGTCACAGAGCCACAAGCCAAGTCCCTGGGGGACGCCACAGAGGACTCGGGAATCAAGGAATAATAGTCTCCTCGACTCAGTGATACTTTGTTTCAGATTCGGTATTGCCAGCCCATCGGGTTTTGCCACCTGCTCAGTCTTGGTCTCAGTGTTGGACGTCCATTGCCTGTCTTTATTGTTTTCTCTTGTCTGTGTCCTGTGTCGTTGCTTTTACTGTTTGTGTATCTTTCATTATGGGACAGATCACTTCAATGCCTCTGTCCCTGACCCTTGATCTATGGACCAAAGTCCGCTTAAGGGCTCAGAATGTTTCTTTTTTAGTAAAACGCTGGACCTGGCAGACTCTGTGTGCCACAGAATGGCCCACCTTTGGATTCGGATGGCCCCTAGAAGGATCTTTCTACTTCCCACTAATTTAAAAAGACAGAGATATTGTCTTACAGCCAGGGCCACATAGCCATACTGATAAACAGGAATATACCTTAACTTGGCAGGACCTCTGCAAATCTCCTCCTCCGTGGGTGAAGCCTTTCCTTGCTGTGTCCCCGTTCCTACTCCTTCCCCCACGATCTCTCAACCCCTCTGCTCCTCCTCCTCCTCCACCCTCTGTTCTCCCTGAGTCACAAGATTTGACTCTACTGGACTCTCGTCCCCCTCCTTATCTTCTACCCTTGTCCCACAACCCCCAACACCCTCTAAGTGATTCTCCAGCTGCTGACTCAGCCTCTCTGCAATTGGAGGACGCTAAGCCAGCCCAGGGCCCTCCAGATAACTCCCCTGCGTCACACACAGCCCCTCCTCCCCTGGAGGAAGCTGGAGTTGCTACAGGAACTCGCCGGTGGCAAATGATTGAAAACCCTGGAACTCCCGTGTTGCTTCCCTCCATCCCTAAGGACCAATGATTGACGATGGCCATAGGGAAAAAATGCAAGCCTACCAGTATTGGCCTTCTCCTCTTCAGACCTATATAAATGGAAAAATAACAATCCCCCTTTTACCGAGGACCCAACCTGGCTCTCAGGTCTGGTGAAGTCATTGATGTTTTCACACCAACCTACTTGAGATGACTGCCAACAACTCCTAGGGACTCTCTTCTTGACAGAGGAACAAAAGAGAATCCTCCTGGATGCTAGAAAAAAGTATCCTCGGACCAAATGCGTGACTGACAAAACTTCCCAATATATTCAAAGCCGGCTTTCTCTTGAAACGACCCAACTGGGACCCCAACACCTTTGAAGGTAGGGAGCATCTGTCCACTTATCGCCGGGCTCTAATAGTGGGTATCTTAGTGGCCGCTAGGTGACCAACTAATTTGGCCAAGGTAAGAGAGATTATTTAAGGGCCTGATGAATCTCCCTCTATGTTCTTAGAGATAATTATGTAGGCATATAAGAGACATACTCCTTTCGATCCTCAGGCAGAGGATCAAAAGGCATCTGTCACAATGGCCTTTATTGGGAAAGCTGCCCTGGATATTAAAAGAAAGTTACAATGCTTAGATGGATTACAAGATATGACTTTGAGGGATTTATTCAGAGAACCCGAGAAGGTATACTTTAAGAGAGAAACTGAGGAAGAGAAGGGAGCTGAGTGAGGATAAAAGAAACAAAAGACAGACTAAGGCATTGACTAAGGTCCTGGTCACAACAACAAATAGGCCAGAAATTAAGAAACAGAGAGACAGGAAGGGATACCTGGGCACACACTAGAGGCCACCCCTGGCCTGAGATCAATGTGCCTACTCTAAAGAAAAAGGACACTGGGCCAAAGAGTGCCCTAGAAAGAGACAGCCATGCCAGCCAGATATTCTGACTCTGGAGGAATACTAAGAAAGTCCGGGCTCAGATCCTCTCCCTGACCTCAAGGTAACTTTTGAAGTGGAGGGGAACACAATAAACTTTGAAGTAGATGCAGGGTGAATATACTCAGCCCGTAAGGCCCATTGGGCCCTCTACCGAATAAAAGGTCTCTAATTCAAGAGTCTAACAGAAGTAAATATCGGGCTTTGACAACTACGAGGACCATGGACCAGGGAAAAGGAAAAATCCATCACTCCTTCCTAGTAATCCCAGAATGCCTGGCCCCATTGATGGGCAGAGTTCTGCTCACCAAGCTCTGGGCCAAAATAACTTTTAACCCTGAAGGCCCTCAAGTGGAATTTTTTAATTCTTCAGTAACTACTCCTATAATCATGGCTCTAACTATGTCAGTAGCAAATGTTCATCAACTCACTCACCTTTGTTCAAAGAAACTGCATTCATTCGTGAAGGATCAAGAACACAGTTTTCCACTAACCTACTCACAGCAAAAGGAAATAACTGAATGGGTAACAAAAGCCTGTCAGGTCCATTAATTGGTTAAAGCTTACACTTCCAAGCTTCCTGCAGGAAAGCACCTATGAGGAACCAGACGAGGACAATTCTGGGAAGTGGACTTTACTGAAATTAAGCCAGTAAGGTATGGACTTAAATAACTCCTAGTCTTTGAACATACATTTTCAGGATGTATTGAAGCCTTCCCCACACACACACACAAAAAGAAATAAAAAAGAAGAAAAAAGAAACATTGCAAATGGTTGTAAAGAAGATCCTGGAAGATATTTATTCTCCCCTTGACGACCAGTAGTCTTAACCCTAATCAGCCCCTTAAGCTGCGATGGCTGATCACAAATCCTACTGGACACGAAGTATGGCCTATCTCGAATACAGCCCCCTTACGAACCTGGTGGCCATCTCTCCACCCAGTCATTTGTCAGCTGGCTATAGGTCTTTCCTATTGGGATATCCCTGATTAACAGGATCCCACTAAAATTCCATTAAATCCCTTCCGTACCATAGATAATGGAAACAAACATTATAGATGTAGGGACACGTGAGCCAGATGCAGGTTGGCTAGCCTAGATTACTATGTTTGCCCGGCAGACTATCAAAGCCACAAACAGTCACGGCTGTGGGGGGGGGAGAGCAGACTTCTATTGTAAGTCATGGGGATGTGAGCATACAGGGACTGTCAGATGGAACCCAAACTCCTCATCAAATTCTGTACACAGCATTGGCCATATTACGAATTAGATAACCAAAACCGATGGCCCCCAGAGGGGTCTCTAGATCCTCAAATTCTGTGTGACCTTTTTAACTTCTGCAAGTGCTCAAAAGGGTGAATGGAGATTCCGCTATGTGGAGGCCTTCTCTCTCCTTTGCTCACATCCTGAACTATGCTTCTCCAATAGATGCTCACCCTCAGCCTTGTGCTCCAGACTCTCTGCTGTCACTCCCACCTCAGCAACTTGATTTCTCCCCTCCAATATCTAGATCAAAAACCCAAATCTCGACTGGTTCTCAGACCATTGCTCCCTTGCTGAGGTTGCAGGTACTGAGGTACCACTCCATTCACTCACTCCTCTCCTCTCCTGTCAGTGCCCGCACCGGGTCCCACCCAGTCCTCTTACCACCTAATGCAAAGCTCAAACCCGCTGAGAAGAATCCTCAGACCCTAATACAAGATGTAATGAAAATGGCCTTTAATGTTGCTTTGTCATCACTAAAAACAGGTTACTAAGAATTTAAAGTCCCTCACAGGCTTTTTGGAATCTCACTCCCGTCTCCCCCTCTGTTCTATCTGTTCTATTGCTCAAGTTTTTGTTGCTATTAAGATCCCAAAGCCCTCTCCCAATATTCTTTTACATCTCTCCTTCCTCATTCTCAGATCCACAGAGCTGCTCTTATCCCTGCCTTCCAAATTGTCCCCCTCTGTACCAGGCCCACAGAAAAGTCTTAACTGACCTTCTCCAGAAGTCTTCACCATGGCTGATTTAGGACTTTCAGCAAAAGAATCCCGATAAAAGAGTTCACTGTAGATAAACTTCCTATTTTTGTGTTGCCCTGGTCTCCTTGGCAACTGGCTAAAAAATTCAGCACTCCTGATCTAGACACACCCTTACTAGTTTTTCACAAAATATTTGAAAAAAAGGCCTCTGGCCTTGAGCTGGGGCTTCACAGAGATGGCTACATTTCTAAGATAAAGAAGTTACAAACTGGGCTGTATGGAAACAGCTGGAAGGGGGAAAAAAAGAAAGGGAAGACACCCCCACCCAGGTGTCCTTGAAAAGTTAACTTGCCCAAACTAAGGAAAAAACAGAAACAAAAACTGCTTTTTGTGAACTTCTGCAGACTGTGAACTTCTGAGCCCCTTCCCTTACGTGTTGGGTACAAAATTCTGAAACTACGTAACTTGGGTTTCAGGGGATTAATTGATTACAACAGAAGCAATGCCCTCTGAATCTGGTTGAAACCAAAAAAGACTGTTTCCGTGTCTTTGGTGCTATCTTAGGTGCCTTGCCTTGTCCGTCCCTACAACAGTATAATTCTATATACTTAAACATTGTTTATGTTTTCATGAAATGGTCAACAGATGTGATTAATTGTGAAATGGTGCAGATGTTTCCCAGAGTGCTCTATCATGACGCAGGTTCATCTGAAGATCAAAGAGGGGGACATACAACCCGGTTCCGCTGGGAACATATGTCCCTCACCTTAGCCATTCTATTACGAATAGGAGTTGCTGCAGGGTTGGGCACAAGAACCACTGCTCTGGTCCATGGGACACAACAAGTGACCCAATTAGAAGCAGCAATAGATCAAAACTTAAAGATTTTAGAAACCTCCATCACAGCTTTGCAGGAATCTTTAACCTCTCTCTCTGAAGTTGTTTTACAGAACAGTCGAGGGTTGGACCTCCTTTTCATGACAGAGGGGGGCCTTTGTGCTTCATTGAGGGAAGAATGTTGTTTTTATGTCGACAATACTGGAGTTGTAAAAAAATCTATGAGTAAATTAAAAAGATGCCTTGAAGAGCAACAACGAGAGAGAGAGAGGCACAGAAAGGGTAGTTTGAGTCTTTTTTTACACAGTCCCCCTGGTTAATTACGTTTTTATCAACCCTGGCCGGTCCAATAATAATCCTCATATTATTACTAACTATAAAACCCTGTTTCCTCAACCATGTAATTTCTTTTCTCCAAGCTCAAGTTGGACAAATTAAAATTATGGTAATACCCCACTAGCAGACATAGAATGTGACACCCCACAAAGATCACTTTTATGATTAAAAGTAGCCAGAAAAAGAAGTGGGGAATGAAAGGTTAATAAAATATGTACTTGTCACTTCCTGTTTTTCTGTACACTTAACGAAACACTGTTGAAATCTTGAGAACTCTTTGCTAATCTTGTTGCCAGAATGTGCTGTCCCCAATTGCCAAACTGCAGAATCTACTCCCTCACCCGGTTGAATAGAAACCTGAACAGTACTTGGATCATTGAATGTAGAAGAGAACATCCATTCAAAAAGTTATAGTCAGTTGGATTAGAAAGATAGTCGGTAAGTTTAGGAAGAAAAGTGAGTATAGGATTTGGAACAAAAGTTCTTTAGCAATAGGGTTTTGGTTAGAGAGTCAATGTAAACGTCAACACAAGTGAAGAGTCAGTCACAATGATGCACAGGGCAAAATATGTAGGAAAGCAGATATCAATAGAGACATTAGGAAATCAGGAAAAGAATAAAGTGAGTGATGGGATTAGATATTTTCAACAGGGTTGAGGATGAATATATGAGCTTAGGATAAAACAAATATGAAGTCAACAATAGGATTGACATTTGATAGCATTAGCGTAGCCCAAGACAGTGTCCAAAATAAGCTCTGTTGCCCCTCATTTGCCTAAATTCCCAGTGGCCTGTACACCCTTCCTGTGTACCAGGAGTGATCAAATAGGCCTGCCCTTAATACTGCTCTGCTTCTCCAATTTGAGTCCTACTGAGTGTCGGGTACAGATTCTTTATGTGAATTGGAAAGATGAGAAAACTCAAGCACCTATTGGATAGCCTCTGAATAGATTTGAAGAACTCATTTGACCCAAAAGATCCCTATTCTCACTTGATGGAATTCAGGAACCTTACAGAGGAAGGCAAAATACTTCATCAACAATGACTGCTCTTTATGCCATTTTGGATTTTATGCACCCATGGGATCTTTCTTTAGATCCATCAGGTACTGAGAATCTAAGTCAAAGAATCACACTGGGCCAAGAGGCTGATTCACACTCATCTCTTTCCAAATCAATTAAGGAAAGAGCCAAAGGTAAAGCATATTCATTTCCATTTGAAAAATCTTTCCTTCAGGATTCACAAAGGGTTGGCCTGAGACAAAGACCTTCCTGACTCTCAGGGCAACAGAACAATAGGTAAGCAAATGGCCCAAAGCAGGGATTCTCCACTGAGACTTTACTGGTCACACTGATATCTGAGTTTTCTGAGATGCTCGCCATTCCATTCAGCTATCCAGTACATGGCCATGTCACAGAGCTTGGAGGTAGTACATATCTTGGACACAAAACCATGAGCCTATTCTGGAGATTGGCCATAATTCAGGAAGAAAACAGCAACTTAGGAAGGTAGCAGGTATCGCCCATCAATAAGGCAAGCCGCATTCAATTCATAAATTGTGCTGGATGAATGCTGGGAAGCTTTCTATGAGACAGGACACATCCATTGATGCATTCTCTTTTCTAATGTCTACAAGTACAGACACAGTGGGATACACAGACATAGAAACACTTGCATTGTCAAACGACTTACTAGAAACAGTTCACTCCAAACCAAACAAACCGCCTTTTCTAACTATTCTCAGAACATGAGACAAAACCACAAACCCACACCCGCAATGGCACCTCCTTCCCCCAAATAGGTCTGTGACTCTCCGGAGTGTGCTCTGACTGATGGGCCATACTATGATGCTCCGAAATGGCCTGACCTGTCTCAGATCTGGTCTTCTTGGCCAACAATGTGAAGTTGTTAGAAGCCAGGAGTGAGCCACTATCTGCTTTCTCAGGAAGAGCCCCTCTTCCGAGCTTTCCTGGCATTTGGCCATCCTCACATCAGTAGGTATCAAGAAAGACTGACTCTGTCCTTTGTAAATCCAAAAAAGTGAGACCACTGGGACTAGAACTGAGACTGGCTCTGGGTGCCTGGCTTTCTGTATCCCAAGTTCAGAGAGTTCCATCACCATGGAAGTGAGATGAGATCACGTCCTTCAGGAACTGAATGAGATCACTGCCTTGGCAACCACTTTGTCATAACAATTGCTTCCAACGGTCCCATGAGATGAGGGCTGCCCCTACTTAATGTGACACTTTCACAAGTTAGAATGGTATATCACCTGTAGGCAAAAGGGAACAGCTCTCCACACAGGCCGGGTTTGGTCCATCTTCTCTACATTAAGAAGAGGTAGGCTCATTCTGACTCAACCCTTAATCCTGACCAGGTTGTTTGCCATGGAAGATGATTTTTGCTCTCTCAGGTCTTACATAGCTGCCTACATCTTCTCCAGAGATCATTTCTGCATGGAGCTTTGAGGTTCTCAACAGATGGAAGATCCACTGCATTCCTGTATTGTAAGACCAACACTGTCCCTGCTCTTCTGTAAACATAGATGTGAATTGGAGTCATGAGAAAACCCACGAACCTATGGGATAGCCTCTGCAGAACTTTAAAGAATTCACTTGACCCAAATGATCCCTATTCTCACTTAATGGAGGTCAGGAACCTTACAGAGGAAGGCGAGAGACTCTATCCACCATGACAGTTCTTTTGTCCATTTTGGTTTTGGATGCACACATGGGATTTTTCTTTAGACCCATCATGTGCTGTGAATCTAAGCCACAGCCTCACATAGGGCCAAGAGGCTGATTCAGACACATCCATTTCCAAAGCAATTAACCGAAGAGGCACAGGTAATGACCATTCAATTCCATTTGAAAACTATTTTCTTCAGGCTTCACAAAGTGTGGCCTGAGGCAAAGACCTTCCTGACATTCAGGGCAACAGAATAGGTAAGCAAAAGGCCCAAAGCAGGGTTTCTCCACTGAGACTTTCTTGGGCATAGTGATATCTGAGTTTTCTGAGATACTCACCATTCCCATCAGCTATCCAGTACATGGCCATGTCACAGAGATGGAGGTGGTACATATCTTGGACACAAAATCATGAGCGTATTCTGGAGACTGTCCAGAATTCAGGAAGAAAACAGGAATTTAGAAAGATAGCAGGAGTTGCCCATCCATACGGCAACCTGCAGTCCATTCATAAATTGCACAGGATGAATGCTTTGAAGCTTTCTCGTAGACAGGACACATCCATTGATGCATTCTTATTTCTACTGTCTACAATCACGGACACAGCATGATATATAGACAAAGAAACACTCACGTTGTCAAAGGACTTACTAGAAACAGTCCACTCCAAAACAAACAAACCAGCTTTCCTAACTATTCTCAGAACATGAGACAAAACCACAAACTCACACTCACACCCAAAAAGGCACCTCTTTCCCCCAAGTAGGTCTGTGTCTATCCGGAGTGTCCTCTGACTGTGGGCCATACTATGTTCCCCAAAAATGGCGTGTCCTGTCTCCGATCTGGTCTCTTTAGCAAACTCTGTGAAGTTGTCAGGAGCCCGTGGTGAGAAACTATCTGCTTTCTCTGGAAAGGCCAGTCTTCATAGTTTCCAGGCATTTGGCTGTCCTCACATCAGTAGGTACCAAGAAAGAGTGACTCTGTCTTGTTAAATCCAAACAAGTGAGCCCACTGGGACATGGAGTGGGTTTGACTCTGTGTGCCTGGTTTCCTGGATCCCAAGATCACAGACTTTCATCACCAATAATGTAAGGTGAGGTCACTTCCTTCAAGAACTGAATGAAGTCACTGCCTTGGAAACCACTTTGTTTTAACAGTTTCTTCCAAGGTTCCCAAAAGATGGAGTCTGCCTCTACTTGCTGTGACTCATTCATAAGTTAGAATGGTATATCAACCATAGGCACCGGGGAACAGCTCTCCACACAGGCATGGATTGGTCCATCTTCTCTACATTAGGAAGAGAGAGGCTAATTCAGACACATCCCTTCAACCTGACCAGGTTGTTTGCCATGGAAGATGACTTTTGCTCTCTCAGATCCTTCATACCTGCCTACACCTACTCAAGGGATTATTTCTGCAGGGACTTTTGAGGTTCTCAGCTGGTGGATGATACCCTTCCTTCCTGGATTTTAAGACCAACTCTGTCCCTGCTCTTCTGTAAAGTGAGATTGAGGGAACAGTGTATGGTTAGTGTTAATAGCATGTTCGATTTGGGTTAGGAGTCATTCTGCTGGATGAATTACGGTATTGGGAACCTGTGATATTTATAAGAATATAAATGTGAAATATATGTATGAGATCAGAGATCTGGGAAAGATTTGAAGCCCAGAAAGGCATTGGGCCCTTGATTGGTATACTTAGATTTAATTATGTTCTGCACCGAGGTCTCAGATAAATCAATATACAATGGCATAGGACCCTATACCTCGGATGATTGAAAGTAGAAGAGAACATCCAGTCAAAAAGGGATAGTCTGTAGGATTAGGAAGATAGTCAGTAGGTTTAGGAAGAAGAGTGAGTCTCGGAGTTGGACCAAAAGTTCTTTAGCAATTGGTTTTCAGTTAGAGGGTGAATGTAAATGTCAGCACATGTGAAGAGACAGTCACAATGATGAACTGGGAAAAATATGTAGGAAAGCAGATATCAATAGGGGCATTAGGAAATCAGGAAAAGTATAAAGTGAGTGATAGGATTAGATATTTTCAACAGGCTTGAGGTTAAATATATAATCTTAGGAAGAAACAAATATGTAGTAACCAATAGGATTGACATTTGAGAGCAGTAGGCACCCTGGACATAGATGATTTTAGTAATCCATGGTCACTTTCCATTTAGGCTTTGGTACAATCATATGTGTGACCTTTGCATTTTGTGTCCAGAATACTACTGTGGTAAAATGTATATGTAGATCAGGTGACATAAGTATTTCTTCCACCATAAAGGGGAGTAATATTCTGGAAACTTATAAATTAGTACTGGGGATACAAATAGGTGTACCTTGTGTTGATGATTATTGAGATGATGCATGAATAGACCATATTGTGAATAAAGTATGTAACTGGATCCAACATTAAATAATGGATTGAGTTTGCATCTGAAAATATATTGGAAATCTTATATTGATATATATACCATCATTCCAACGAGTTATATATGCAATGGTATTATTAGGGTTACGGTTTGTCGTGAAGAGTGAGTTTTGCTTCAAAAATGATTATGGAATCGAAAATAATGTGTTTAGAAAGAAGTCTAGTGAAAAGACCAGTAAAAAAACATGGAGGAATACATGTGTTCTGAAGTAGTAAGTAATTGAAAGTGAACCAAATGCCAAAAAAATTTGTGAAGTTCTGGATGAAAAAATACATCCTATGATGTCCATAAACTGAAGAAATAGTAATGTACCAGTGTTGAGTAAAAATGAACTTCAAATTACACATCATGTCCCATAGCAATCTACTTGCATTGATGTTAAACTGGGTCAGTTACTGTAGAAATATTAGGATTTTTAAGCACCATCCACTGAACTAAGTTTTCAGTAGTAGGAAACCAAAATATATTTCAGGTTTATGAATATTACTGAGAATAATCTTGTGAAAATTTGAATTTAAATGAACATAAATGAATATGAATGAATTTAGGGAGTGTATAATAAGACACATATTTTTCATATTTTTTTAAAATCCGTAGAATATACACACACACACACGCACACACACACACACACATGCACACACACACACATTAATATTTAGCAATATATATGCCAATCGATATTCATCATGAAATATAATTCATTCACAAATCCAAAAATATTCATTTTACTGAACATGGATTTATGTATAGTGTTTTTCACTAGGAAGCTCACCCATAGGTGGAATTTTCAGTTCCATCATTATTTAGGGAGAGTCATCTCTTCTCACAATTTTTATATTCCAAAGTCAGCGATCTTACAAGAATGTACGTGTGATACCAGGTAGGATATTGTATATGCATAAAAAAATTACATGTGCTGAATAGGATACAGAGAAAGGGAGACAGGAATTTACATATGTGATAACTTTAAAAAATCATGGAGAAATATTAAAATGAAAAGTTTACTAAATTTAAAACACATACTCTTGATAAAGAGGAAGACAAATACAAATATACACCATGCTTCCTATAAAAGGACTGTACTTCTATTCAGTTAGGTTTTTTTTTCTCCATGATATTAGGATTAGTAGTCAGAGTCTAGTAGGGTATGGGTTAGTGTCAGGGATTCAGTATTTCAAATGGAAAATAGGAAAATGAATCTAATGTGTATGCAAACATGTGATACACAAAAATCTTCCCTCTCTTATCCAGAACAATACCTTGACATAACCATCGCTAAAAGTAAGACACAATTAGAGGAGAGGAGTTAGAAAACCTGTGAATACATATGTGGAATGAAAAATGCTCAGGAGTTCACAACACTGGAGGTGGTAAAACAGTTTACAAAAGTATGGGAGATGGTAAACACTTCAGAAACATGGAGCTGTGCTGACCTAAAGACTTATTGAGAAACTTCCTCTGAGGTTAGGCACAAGAAATATATGTATGGCAATATTTAAATCAATGGTTCTGCAACTGATGTGATTCTGCAATCTGGGTCTGCATCTATGAGACCTGGAGGACATGGTTCTTTATTTTGTAATGAACATGAGGCAGCAGGTCTGAAAACTCCCTTTGTAGGTAAACTGTTGCTACTGGGAGCTAAGTGTCTTCCCGTGTGGTCTGTGAAGCCATTTGGTCATCCTCCACTTTTCAGGGTGTTTCTTACTGCTGCACTGGGAATTTGGTATTTGCTTCATGAAATACAATATGTTAAACTGGGACACAATGCTGGAGGGAGTTCTGTCATGTGTGGTTGGTCAGGGTCGGCAAGAGAATGTACGAACCAGGCTTCTATCCCACATAGCTTTCCCCTTGACTATAGCAACCTGATTCTGAACATTGCCCTGAAACCTCTACATATAACAAGATGCCTTTACATATAAAGGTCTGCTGCCTGCACCATGTCAGTCGCAAGATTTGGAAGCCAATGGAAGATCCAGGTGGTCCTACCAAAAATATTTATTTACACACCTATAGTCCACTGCTCTACGCCCACTACCCAGCAGGCTCCAACTTACTGGCATCTCTGTTCTACACCATTTTCACGAAACTCAGTCAATCAAGGCACTGTTTGTTATACTCATGATCAGCAACAGGATATCTAAAGGTTATCCAGTGCCACCTGGTCATGGGGATTTCAAAAATTTCATGGTATTAATCTAGTCATTTTTCAAGGATGAAGTTGGAGGCACTGTGGGTTTCATTTAATTCAGGATCCATTAAATGGTGAGGAAGCTCATTTCAATGAAAGCTCTGGAGAACACTCACAGGCAAGCCTTCCCAAAGAGTGGCCAAAAGGACACATGAATCCAGGCCCATTGAGGTATACAATGTGAGGTCCATGTGTGTTTGGACTCTCAATTATGGCTACCAAGTCTTTAAGAATTAAAACATGTGATATCCTGGCTCAGAATCCCTGAGCTCTGTGGAAAGCCATCCTGGGCCTAGATCTCAGTTTCCAAAAGCGATTCTCATGCGTGGTCTCCTAAAATCCCAACACTATTCATGGCAATACTTCTCTGAGGTCAGTTCCAGAACTCAGTCTCTAAGGGGAATCACACCAGAGTTCAAGCCCTGGTGGACCCAGTCATCTCTTCCAACTACCACACAAATTACCACAATTAAAACAAGAACCCTCCCATATGGCCCTCATCTTCTTTCATATAGACACTCATCATAATCTGGCTGGAGGTTTCCATGAGGGGTGCAGACCAAGACAGTGTCCCAAATAAGCTCCTTTGCCCCTCATTTGCCTAAAGTCAAGGTGGCCTGGACACCCATCCGGTGAACCAAAAGTGATCAAATAGGCCTGCCGTTAATACCGCTCCAATTTGAGGACTACTGTCTGTGGGGTTTAGATTCTTTATGTGAATTTTAGTCATGAGAAAACCCAAGCACAATGGGCTAGCCTCTGCAGGTTTTGTAGAACTCTTTTGACCCAAAGGATCCCATTCTCACTTGATGGAAGTCAGGAACCTTACAGAGGAAGTCGAGAGACTTCCTCCCAATAATTGCTCTTTTGGCGAATTTTCTTTTGGATGCACACATGGTAACTTTCTTTAGATCCATCAGGTGCTGAGAATCTAAGCCACAGCCACACACAGGGCCAAGGGCATGATTCAGACACATCCCTTTCCAAAGCAATTAAGGAAAGTGCCACAGGTATGCCCATTCATTTCCATTTGAAAACTGTTTTCTTCAGGCTTCACAAAGGGGTGGCCTGAGGCAAAGAACTTCCTGACATTCAGGGCAACAGAACAATAGGTAAGCAAAAGGCCGAAAGCAGGGTTTCTCCTCTGAGACTTTCCTGGTCACACTGATATCTGAGTTTTCTGAGATGCTCGCCATCCCCTACAGCTATCCAGTACATGGCCATGTCACAGAGCTTGTAGGTGGTACATATCTTGGACACAAAACCATGGGCCTATTCTTGAGATTGGCCGGAATTCAGGACGAAAATAGAAACTTAGGAAGGTAGCAGGTGTTGCTCATCGATAAGGCAAGCTACAGTCCATTCATAAATGGGGCAATATGAATGCTGAGAAGATTTCTACTAGACACGACACATCCATTGATGGATTCTCTTTTCTAATGTCTACAACCACGGAAACAGTGGAATACACAGACATAGAAACACTCGCCCTGTGAAAAGACTTACTAGAAACAGTCCACTTCAAATGAAACAAACCGACTGTCCTACCTATTCTCAGAAAATGAGACAAAACCACAAACCCACAACCACACCCACAAAGGCACCTCCTTCCCCTAAGTAGGTTTGTGACTATCCAGAGTGTCCTCTGACTTGTGGGCCATAATATGTTCCCCCAAAATGGCCTTTCCTGTCTCAGATCTTGTCTCCTTGGCCAACTCTGTGAACTTCTTAGGAGCCAACGGTGAGCTACTACCTGCTTTCTCATGAAAAGCCCTGCATCCGAGCTTTCCTGGCATTGGGCCTTCCTCACATCTGTAGGTACCAAAAAATACTGACCCTGTCCTTGGTAAATCCAAACAAGTGAGACCACTGGGACTGGGACTGGTACTGGCTCTGTGTGCCTGGCTTCCTGGATCCCACGTTCAGAGAGTTCCATCACCAAGAAAGTGAGGTGAGGTCACTTCCTTCCTGAACTGAATGAGGGCACTCTCTTGGCAGCCACTTTGTCCTAACTGTTGCTTCCAAGGGTCCCAAGAGATTGAGGCTGCCCCTACTTCCTGTGACATTTTCACAAGTTAGAATGGTATATCAACCAAAGGCACCCAGGAATAGATCTCCACACAGGCCTGGTTTGGTCCATGATCTCTACATTAAAAAAAAATCTGATTCAGACACAACCTTTTATCCTGACCGGGTTGTTTGCCATGGAAGATGACTTTTGGTCTCTCAGGTCCTTTATTGCTTCCTACATCTTCTCCAGGGATCATTTCTGCATGGACCTTTGAGGTTCTCAGCAGGTGGAAGTTTTTCTACATTTCTGTATTGTAATATCAACTCCTGCCCTGCTCTTCTGTAAAGTTAGATTGAGGGAACAGTGTCCGGTTATGGTTAAAAACATGCTCGATTTGGGTTAGAAATCATTTTGCTGGATGAATGATCGTATTGGGAACTTGCTATGTGTAGAAGAATATATAGGTGAAATATATGTATGAAAAAAGAAATTTAAGTCTGATTTGAAGCAAAGAAGGGCATTGGGCCCTTGATAGGGATACGTGGTGTTGAATTACGTTCTGCAGAGTTGTCTCAGATAAATCGATATACAATGGCATAGCACCTTGTACGTTGCATGAATTAATGTAGAAGGAACATCACGTCAAAAAGGCATAGTCGGTAGTGAAAGGTTAATAAAATTAATAAAATAGGTACTTGTCACTTCCTGTTTTTCTGTATGCTTAACAAAACACTGTTGAAATCTTGAGAAATGTTTGCTAATCTTGTTCTAGAATGTACTGTTCACAACAGCCGAACTGCAGAATGTACTCCCTCACTTGGTGTCATGCAAACCGCCCACTCGCCCTTACCCATCACTGAACTTCCCTCTCTTCCCTCTCCAAGGAAAGTATATAAGCTCTGCTTAAGCTGTTCTCAGAGGTCTCTGCTCTATTTAATTTAGCTCTGAGCTCCAGCATGCTGGACCACAAATAAACCCTTTGCTGTTGCATGAGACAGTCTCTTGGTAGTATCTTCCTCTGACACTCGCCTGACCTTTACATATTGAGTTTCCACTGAGTTCCAGCAGTGGCGGACGAGAGAGAGACCCCAACGGGCTCCTCTCGGAGCAAGTAAGGCGCCTCTTTCTGGTTTCAGGTTTCTTGTTAGGGCTTGGCAAAATTGCTGGCGATGAAGAGCCTGGGCTCTCTCCGACGGTGGCTGAGAGACATGTCACAGAGACAAAGGGCACCTCTCTGGAGGACCCCGCAGAGAACTCGGGAAATCAAGGAACAATAGTCTTCTCGACTCAGTGATATTTTCTTTTAGATTCGTTATTGCCATACCATTGGGTTTTGCCGGCTACTCATTCCTGGTCTCAGTGTTGGATGTTCATTTCCTGTCTTTATGGTCTTGTCTTATCTGTGTCGTGTGTCCTTGCTTTTACTGTTTGTGGAACTTTCATTATGGAACAGAGCACGTCAATGCCTCTGTCCCTGACCCTTGATCACTGGACCAAAGTCCGCTTAAGGGCTCAGAATCTTTCTTTTTTTAGTAAAACGCTGGACCTGGCAGAATCTCTGTGCCTCAGAATGGCCCATCTTTGGAGTCGTATGGCCCCTAGAAGGATCTTTCTACTTCCCACTAATTTAAAAAGTCAGAGGTATTGTCTTTCAGCCAGCGCCACATAGCCATCCGGATCAACAGCCATATATCTTAACTTGGCAGGACCTCTGCAAATCTCCTCCTCCATGGGTGAAGCCTTTCCTTGCCCCTACCTCTGCTCCTACTCCTTCCCCCATGATCTCTCAAACCCTCTCAACCTCCTCCTCCTCCACCCTCTGTTCTCCCTGAGTCACAGATTTGACTCTACTGGACTCTTCTCCCCCTCCTTATCCCCTGCCCTCGTCCCCTAACACACAACACACTCTAAGTGATTCCGCTGCTGCTGACTAAGCCTCTCTACCATTGGAGGAAGCTAAGCCGGTAATAGGATCTGACAATGGACCGATGTTCATGACCCAGGTAAGTCAGGGGTTAGCCAGGAACCTGGGGATTAATTGGAAGTTAAATTGTGCTTATAGACCACAGAGTTCAAGACAAGTAGAAAGAATGAATAGAACTATTAAAGAGACCTTAACGAAATTAAGCTTAGAGACCAGCATAAGATTGGACTATGCTCCTGCCTTATGCAATGTTTCATGCAAGAAAAAATCCCTTTGTTTCTTTGAGTAACCTTACCACATGTGAAATTCTTTATGGTGGCCCTCCTCCAGTAGGGGACCTAAGCCCAACTGTAAGACCTAAAGATCCTTTCCACACCCCCTTGCTTGACAGACTTAAAGATCTTGAAAGAACTCAGTAATACCTGTGAAAACAGCTGGCCACTGCCTACCCAACTGGGAACCAGGGGATTCCACATCCATATCAAGTAAGAGATTTCATCTATGTAAGATGATATCAGGTGTCATCCCTGGTACCCCGCTGAAAAGGACCATACCAGGTGCTATTATAACACCTACAGTGGTAAACGTAAACAGAATCACTTCCTGGATCCATACCTCTCATCTCAAGCCTGCTGCCTGTACAGAATCTTTCTGGAAACTGAAAAAGACTGGTAACAGTTTCAAATTGTGTATTCGCAATGTGAATAAGGTTATATACTCTCCCCTTGGCTACAAGTAGTCCTAACCCTCATCAGCCCATTAAGCAGTGATGGCTGATCACAAATCCTACTGGAAAAGAAGTATGGTCTATCTCGCATACAGCCCCCTTAGGGACCTGGTGGCCATCTCTCCACCCAGACATTTGTTAGCTGGCTATAGGTATTTCCTATTGTGATATCCCTGATGAAGAGGATCCCACTAAAATACCATTAAATCCCTTCTGTACCATAGATAATGGAAACAAACATTATGGATGTAGGGACACGCGAGCCAGATGCAGGTTGGCTAGTCTAGATTACTAAGTTTGCCTGGCAGACTATCAAAGCCACAAAGAGTAATGGCTGTGTGGGGGAAAAGCCGACTTTTTCTGTATGTCATGGGAATGTGTGCATACAGGGGCTGCCTGATGGAACCCCAATTCTTCATCAAATTCAGTACACAGCATTGGCCACATTACCAATTAGACAACCAAAAACTATGGCACCCAGAGGGGTCTCTAGATCCTCAAATTTTGCATGACCTTTTTAACTTCTGCAAGTGCTCAAAAGAGTGAAAGGAAATTCCCCTATGTGGAAGCCTTTTCCCTCCCTCACTCACATCCTGAACTATGCTTCTCCAATAGATCATTATCCTCAGCCTTCTGCTCCAGACCCTCTGATGTCACTCCCATCTCAGCAACTTGATTTCTCCCCTCCAATAACTAGATCAGAAACCCAAAGCTCCACCAGTTCTCAGACCATCGCCCCCTCTCTGAGGTAGCAGGTACATAGGTACCGCTCCACCGACTCATTCCTCTCATCTCCTGTCAGTGCCCTCACCGGGTCCCACCAGGTCCTCTTACCAGCTAACCCAATGCTCAAACGAGCTGAGGAGAGCCCTGAGACCCTTATCCAAGATGTAATATAATTGGCCTTTAAAGTTGCTTTGTCATCACTGAAAACAGGTTAGTAAAATTTAAAGTCCCTCACAGGATTTTGGGATCCTCACTCCCGTCTTTCACTCTGCTCTACCTGATCTACTGCTCAAGTTTGCTGCTAGGAAATTCCCAATACCCTTTCGCATTATTCTTTTACATCTCTCTTTTCCCTCATTCTCAGATCCTCGGAGGTGCTCTCAGCCCCACCTTCCCCGTCTTTCCCCCTCTGTACCAGGCCCACAGAAAAGTCTTAAATGACCTTCTTCAGAAGTCTTCACCATGGCTGAGTTTTGAACTTTCAGCAAAACAGTCCCAATAAAGACTTTAATGTAGATAAACTTTCTCTTTCGTATTGCCCTGTTCTACTTGGCCACTGGCTAAAAATCTCAGTACTTCTAAGCTAGACAACCCCTAACTAGTTTTTCACAAAATATGTGAACAAGTCCTCTGGCCTTCAGCTGGGGCTTCACAGAGATGGCTACATTTCTAAGATAAAGAAATTACCAACCGGGCTCCATGGTAACAGCTGGCAGGGGGAAAATAAGAAATGGAAGAAAAAGCTCTCCTCCTCCCAGGTGTCCTTGAAAAGTTAACTTGCCCAGAACAGAAGGAAAAACAGAAACAAATACTGCTTTTTTAAACTTCTGAAGACTGTGAACTTCTGAGCCCCATCCCTTATATGTTGGGTACAAAATTCTGAAACTACCTAAACTTGAGTTTCATGGGATTAATTGATTACAATATAAGCAATGCCCTCTGAATCCGGTTGCAACCAAATAGGACTGTTTCCCTCTCTTGAGTGCTATCTTAGGTGCCTTGCTTTGTCAGTGCCTACAACAGCATAATTCTATATACTTAAACATCGTTTATGTTTTAATGAAATGATCAGGATATGTGATAAATTGTGTAATGGTGCAGATGTTTCCCAGAGTGCTCTATCATGATGCAGGTTCATTTGAAGATCAAATAGGGGGGGCATACAACCGGTTCCACTGGGAACATATATCCCTCACTTTAGCCATCCTATTAGGAATAGGAGTTGCTGCACGGGTGGGCAGAGGAACCAGTGTCATTGTCCATGGGACACAAAAGATGACCCAATTAGAAGCAGCAATAGAGCAAAAGTAAGATATTAGAAACCTCCTTCAGGGCTTTGCATGAAACTTTAACCTCTCTCTCTGAAGTTGTTTTACAGAACAGTTGAGGGTTGGACCTCCTCTTCATTAGAGAAGGGGGGCTTTGTGCTGCATTGAGGGAAGAATGTTGTTTTTATGCTGACTATACTGGAGTCGTAATAAAATCTATGAGTAAATTTAAAAGACACCTTGAAGAGCATCAACAAATGAGAGAGGGCCCAAAAGGGTGGCTTGAGTCTTGGTTCACACAGTCCCCCTGGTTAACTACGTTTTTATCAACCCTGGCCGGTCCAATAATAATCCTCATATTATTGCTAACTATAAAACCCTGTTTGCTCAACCGTGTAATATCTTTTCTCCAGGCTCAAATTGGAGGAGTTAAACTTATGGTAATACCCCACTAGCAGACATTGAATGTGACACCCTCCAATGATCATTTGTATGATTAAAATTAGCCAGAAGAAGAAGTGGGGAATGAAATATTAATAAAATAGGTACTTGTCACATCTTGTTTTTCTGTATGCTTAATAGAACGCTGTTGAAATCTTGAGAAATGTTTGCAAAATTTGTTCCCAGAATGTTCTATCCCCAGCTGCCAAATTGCAGAATGTACTCCCTCTCCCAGTTGCATGCAAACCGCCCACTCGCCCTGACCCATCAATACAATTCCCTCCCTTCTCTCTCCAGGGAAAGTATATAAGCTCTACTTCAGCTATTCTCAGGGCTATCTGCTCTATTCAGGTGAGCTCTGAACCCCAGCATTCTGGACACCCAATAAACCCTTTGATGTTGCATGAGATAGCCTGTTGGTACTCTCCTCCTCTGAAGCTCGCACCACGTTTACTTGGATGATTGAATGTAGAAGAGAACATCCAGTCAAAAAGGGATAGTCTGTAGCATTAGGAAGATAGTCAGTAAGTTTAGGAAGAAGGGTGAGTATAAGATTTGGAACAAAAGTTTCTTAGCAATAGGATTTCGATTAGAGAGTGAATGTAAATGTCAGCACAAGTGAAGAGTCAGTCACAATGATGAAGTGGGGAAAATATGTAGGAAAGCATATATCAATAGAGACATTACAAAATCAGGCAAAGTATAAAGTGTGTGATAGGATTAGACATTTTGAACAGGGTTGAGTTTAAATATATAATCTTAGGAAGAAACAAATATGTAGTCACAAATAGGATTGACATTTGAGAGCATTGGGCAAATTTCAGGTGGATGAATATTTTGAGAATAATCTTGTGAATAGTTGATTATAAATCCACATACATGAACATGAATGAATTTAGGGAGTGAATATAAGACACATATATTTCATATTTTGAAAAATCTGGAGAGTGTATATATATATATATATATATATATATATATATATATATATACACATATATATATATATATATACATATATATACATATACATAAAACAAACACACAGACAAAAAAGTAGCAATATATATGTCAATCAAAATTCATTATAAAATATATACCATCCACAGATCTAAAAATATTCATTTTACTGAACATGGATTTATGTATAATGCTGTTCAACTAGCAAGCTCACCCATAGGTTGAATATTCAGTTCCAACAGGGTTTAGTAGGAGTGATCTCTTCTAACAATTTGTATCTGCCAAGTCAGCCACCTCACAAGAATGTACGTGTGGTACCAGATAGGAATCTATATGTGCATATAAGAATACAGAGAAAGGGAGACATCAATTCACATATTTGTTAACCTTAAAGATACAAGGACAACTATTTCAACAAACAATTGACTAGATTTATAACTCCAACTCTGTATCATGCAAAAGGCAAGTCCATCTATACACCATGCCTACTCTGTACTGCTTGTATTTCTATTCTTTATGGGTTATTTTTCTCCATCATATTAGGATTAGTAGTCAGAGTCTGGTAGGGTATGGGTTAGAGTCAGGTATTCAGTATTTTGAATTGAAAATAGGACACTGAATCCAATGTGTATGCAAATATATGCTACGGAAAAATCTTCCCACTCTCCTCCAGAACAATGCCTTGACATTACCTTCGCCCCAAGTAAGACACAATTAGAGGAGAAGAGTTAGAAAATCTGTGAATACATATCTAGAATGGAAAATGCTCCAGATTTCACATCTTTGGAGGTGGTAGAGGAGTTTCCAAAAGTAAGAGACAGGGTAAACACTCCACAAACATGGAGCTCTGCTGGCCAAAAGACTTTTTGAGAATCTGCCTCTGAGGTTGGGCACTTGAAATATATGTTGTTGTCAGGAGCTTTAGCTTTATTTGTAGTGAAACCATCAAAGCTGGATCTGCATCTATGTGACCTGGAGGAAATGGTTACTTATTTTAAAATAAAAATGAGGCAGCAGTGATGAATTCTCTTTTTGTAGGTAAACTTTGGCCACTGAGGGCTAAGGGTCTTCCCGTGTGGACTGTGAAACCAATGTCATCCTCAAATTTTCGTGGTGTTTCTTGCTGCTGCACTGGGAGTTTGGTATTTGCTTCATGAAATACAACGAGTTCAAATGGGACACAGTGCTGAAGGGAGTTCTGTCAGGTGTGGTTGGCAGGGTCTCCAGGAGAATGCACCAACCAGGGTTCTATCTCAAGTAGCTTGCCCCCTTGACAATAGCAACATGATACTGAACATTGCCCTGAAACCTCTCCATATAAAAATATGCCTTTACATATATGGGTGTGATGGTTGCACCATGTCAGTCACAGCCATTTGGAAGCCAATGGAAGATCCACATGGCCCCACCACAGATGTTTTATCACACATTTGCATAACACAGCTCTAGGCCCACTACTTACCAGGCCCCAACTTACTGGCATCTCTGTTCTACACCATTTTCATGAAACCCAGTCAATCAAGGCCCTGTCTGGTATACTCATGATCATCAACAGGACATCAAAGGTCCTCCAGTGCCAGCTGGTCATCGGAATTTCTAAAATTTCATGGTAATTATCTAGCATTTTTTCACAGATGCATTTGGAGGCAATGTTGGTTTCAATTCATTCAGGAACCATTGAATGGTGAGGAAGCTAATTTCAGGGAAATCTCTGGAGCACTCTCACAGGCAAGTCTACCCAAAGAGTGGCCAAAAAGTCACATGAAGCCAGGCCCATTGAGGTCTACAAAGCGAGGTCCAAGTGTGTTTTGAATCTCAATTATGCCTGCCAAGTCTTTCAGAATAAAATCATGTAATATCCTGGCTGTGATTCCCAGTGTTGTGTGGAAAGCCACTCTGGGCCTTGATCCCAGGTTCCCAATGGCAACTCTCATTCCTGGCCTCCTAAAATCCCCACACAATTCATGTCAATACTTCTCTGAGGTCAGTTCCAGAACTCAGTCTCTAAGGGGAATCACAGCAGAATTCATGCCCAGGTGGACCCAGTCATCTCTTCCAACTGCCACACAAATGACCACAATTATAACCAAAACACTCCTACATGGCCCTCATCTTCTACCATAAAGATACTCATCATAACATCTGGATGGAGGTTTTCATGAGAGGCACATCCCAAGACAGTGTCCAAAATAAGCTCCCTTGCCCCTCATTTGCCGAATGTCAGGGTGGCTTGCACACCCTTCCTGTGAACCAGGAGTGATCAAATAGGCCTGCCCTTAATACTGCTTCGCTTCTCCAATTTGAGGCTCTCTGACTGTGGGGTCTAGATTCTTTTTGTGAATTGGAGTCATAAGAAAAGCCAAGCCCCTCTGCAGAGATTTGAAGAACTCATTTCACCCAAAGAATCCCTATTCTGACATGATGGATTTCAGAAACCTAACAAAGGAAGGCAATATAATTCATGCACATTGATTGAACGTTTTTCCATTTTGGTTTAGATGCACATATGGGATCTTTCTTTACATCCATCAGGTGCTGAGAATCTAAGTCACAGCCTAAAACAGGGCAAAGGGCCTGAATCAGACACATCCTTTTCCAATGAAATTAAGCAAAGAGCCAGAGGTGATGCACATTCATTTCCATTTGAAAACTGTTTTCTTCAGGCTTAACAAAGGGGTTGCATGAGACAAAGACCTTCCTGATATTCAGGGCAACAGAACAATAGGTAAGCAAAAGGCCCAAAGCAGGGTATCTCCACTGAGACTTTCCTGGTCACACTGATATCTGAGTTTTCTGAGATGCTGGCCATTCCATTCAGGTATCCAGTACATGGCCATGTCAAAGACCTTGGATTTGGTACATATCTTGGACACATAACCATGAGCCTATTCTAGAGAGTGGCCAGAATTCAGGAAGAAAACAGGGACTTAGGAAGGTATTAGGTGTTGTCCGTGCATAAGGCAAGCCACACTCCATTCATAAATTGGGCAGGATGAATGCTGGGAAGCTTTATACTAGACATGACACATCCATTGCTGCATTCTCTTTTCTCATGTCTACTACCACAGGCACAGTGGGATACACAGACATGGAAACACTCACCTCTTCAAATGACTTACCGGAAACAGTTCACTCCAAAACAAACAAACCGCCATTCCTACCTATTTTCAGAACATGAGACAAACCACAAACCCACACCCACTCCCAAAAAGGCACCTCCTTCCCCATAGGTGTATGACTAACCAGAGTGTCGTCTGACTGGTGGCCATACTCTGTTCTTCCGAAATGGCCTGTCCTCTCTCAGATCTGTTTTCCTTGGCCAACTCTGTAAAGTTGTAAGGAAAAAGTGGAGAGCCACTACCTGCTTTCACAGGAAAGCTCCCTATTCAGAGCTCTCCAGGCATTTGGTAATCCCACTTCAGTAGGTACCAAGAATGACTGACTCTATCTTTGGTAAATCCAAACAAGTGAGCCCACTGGGACTGGGCCTGGGACTGCCTCTGGGTGCCTGGCTCCTTGGATACAAAGTTCAGAGAGTTCCATCACCAAGGAAATGAGGTATGTCACATTCTTTGGAACTGAATGAGGTCACTGCCTTGGCAAATGTATATATTATGATGTTCAAAAACTGAAGAAATAATAATGTACCAGTGTCGAATACAAATGAATGACAAATTACATATCATGTCCCATAGGAGTCTACTTGCATTGATGTTAGACTGGGTCAGTTACTGTAGAATAATTAGGATTTGTATGCACAATTCACTGAAGTTAGTTTTAAGTACTAGGAAACAAATATGTATTGCAGGTGGATGAATATTTCTGATTATAATCTTGTGAAAAGTGGATTATAAATCCACATACATGAACATGAATGAATTTAGAGAGTGTATATTAGACACATATATTTCATATTTTGAAAAATTTGGAGAGTATATCTATATCTATATCTATATCTATATCCATATCTATATATATACACACACACACACACAAACACACACACACAACACTCACAGACATTAAAAAGTACCAATATAAATGCCAATCGAATTCATCAGTAAATATATATCATCCACAAATGCAAAAATATTTATTTTACTGAACATGAGTTAATGTATAATGTTGTTCTACTAGGACGCTCTCCTATAGGTTGAATTTTCATTTCCAACAGCATTTAGGAGGAGTGAACTCTTCTCACAATTTGTATCTGCCAAGGCAGCCACCTCACAAAAATGTACGTGTGATACCTGGTAGGATTCTATATATGCATATAAATATACATGTGTGAATAGGCTACAGAAAAGGGAAACAAGAATTCACATATTTGTTAAGTTTAAAAACACATGGAGAATATTTCAATTAAAATTTGACTAGATTTATAACTCCTACCTTATATAATGCAAATGTCAAGTCCAACAATACAACATGTCTCCTCTGAAGTGCTTGTATTTCTATTGTGTTGGGTTAATTTTCTCCATTATATTAGGATGAATAGTCTGAGTCTACTAGGTATGGGTTAGTGTCAGGGATTCAGTATTTCGAATGGAAAATTGGAAAATGAATCCAATGTGTATGTAAATATATGCTGCACAAATATCCTAGTGCTCTCATCCAGAACAATGCCTTGACATTACCTTCACCACAAGTAAGACACAATTAGAGGAGAAGAGTTACAAAATCAGTGAATACATATCTGGAATGGAAAATGCTCAGGAGTTCACAACCTTGGAGGTGGTAGAGCAGTTTCCAAAACTAAGGGACAGGGTAAACACTCCAAAAACATGGAGCTCTGCTGGCGTAAAAACTTTTTGAGAAACTGCCACTGAGTTTTGCACTTGAAATATATGTTGTTTTCAGGAGATTTGGCTTCCTTTGTAGTGAGACCATCAAAGCTGGGTCTGCATCTATGTGACCTGGAGGACATGGTTTCTTATTTCCAAAGAACTAGATGAAGCAGTGCTGAATCCTCTCTTT